>NW_010338964.1:0-24824 GCF_000700745.2 Antrostomus carolinensis
CTATATGATATTGTGCTCAGAAAAAAAACCCAAAACACAACAAAACAAAACTAAACAAAAAAAACCAAAAAAAACCCAAAAACAAACAAACAAAAAAAAACCACACTCCAGGAAAGGAGGAGGAAGACAGGACGTCCATGGTTATGATGTATGTCTTCCTAAGCAACCATTACAAGTGTTGTGGTTCTACTTGCCAGACAGTGGCTAAACCTCTGCCTGCTGATGGGACGTAGTGAATGAAACCCTTGGGTTGTTTTTGTTTGCACATGCAGCTTTTGATTTCCCTATTTAACTGCAATTATCCCCATCTGCAAGTCTTCCCTCCTTTCTTCTACTTTTTCCCTGTCCAGAGGGGAGTAAGTGAGAGGCTAGGTAAGTGTTTAGTGGTTGGCCAGTGTCAACTCATGACAGTGTTTCAGAGTATGTTGATCTGGTACTAGTTATACTGTTTTTTTGTTTAGCTTCGTTTTTTCTTCCCCACAGACTTTTATCAAGTTAATTTTCATTAATTTATAATTTAAGTCCTACATCAAATACAAAAATAGCTTTAGGCTGCTGCCTGGATCACATATTTAGCTCATAAAATTGTTCCATATTTATATTCTCAAGTTATCACATAATATCTTTTATCTATGTAAAGCTGCTTAAACAGATATATATTTGAGATATACGAATATAAATTTGTCCTGAATTTTAAGTGAATAAAGCCTTGTATATGAAATTTATTAAAAAAAAAAACCCAAAAATGTCAGACCTATACAACAAAATACAGTTCAATTAGTTTGCCCTTATTATTATATGGTAATTTATATGATGGAGCCACAATTTTGACAAGTATTCTTACAAGAACTGAAAGTTTCACATTCTTACAGACTTTCCTGTCAGCATGCTTAGGTTTCAAAACATCTGACAGTATCAAGCATTGGTTCATAAATACATAGTAATTGAGAATGTTTAATATTGATTAGATTAGTAGAGTGACAGTAATCTAACAAGATGTTGTTTAAAACTTAGGCACATAATGTAAGCTGCTTATCTAGATGCCCTCTACAGTCAGTGGAAAAAGGGGTATCTTGCAAAGGGTAACATTAAACACAACTTGCAAAGAAAGGAGGGCTGAATCACTTCCTGCCGGCAGTTCTGTGTTAATGAATGACTGGTATGCACTACTAGTGTAACTTCTATGTAGCTACATATACCTAAGATTAATCTCACTCTTAATTACACCTTATTTCCTCATTACATACATTGAAGAAGAATACTTCAAATGTTTGACTTAACAAATCACCTGGATCAATTTCAGAATTCTCACAAAACATTACATTCCTTTTGTTATCCTTTATAAGCTACAGTGAGCCATACTTTTTACTTTATCAATAATTATAGTAATGCATAGACTGAAAAGCAATGTTGTAATAATCATCATTTGGCATTTTTACAACTTCATCCCCAAACATGAATAAAACATTTAACTATGTTATAAAAATAAACCTGCCACTTCCCAGACATTATAAATGGGGAAACAACAGTTTAAATACCAATATGGTTGTACTGTACAATTATGATTGAGGATGCTTAAAGTTGGAAATTAGTTCAAAATGTTACATTTTCAGACATTTATTTTGAAAATACTGTAGTTCAGTTTAGGTGGGCGTACAGAAAAATCAAACACCTTTGAAGTTATAATTTACTGTGACTTTAAACAAAGAGGATAAAGTATATAAGTATTACTGTACAGATATTTTATATGATATTTTGAATGTATAAAGCCATAACCTGGACAGCCAAATATCAGCATAAAGCGTACACTTTTTTTTTTTTTTAACATAAAAACAACAAATCAAATGTGTATGTAGAAAATCACTTATGAAATATATCTGGCAGAAAAAACAGAACAAATTTATGTTAGATTAATTCAGAAAAATAAAAGAAGAAAAAAAGGAAATACTACCTTTTGTTAACACATTACATTTCATTTACACTAATAAAAAAAGATGAGTAGTGATAATAGGTGCATATACTTTATAACTTACATTATCTTAACTAATTTCTGATTTTTCTAGTCTTTTAACAGATGAATATATAAATTTTCTAATTGGGGACTGTGAAAACCTCTAAAATGGAAGTAATTAATCCTCGTATATATAGTAATGTGTTTTTAATATCACATCAATCAATAAAATCATACTAATATAATCCCAAGTAAGATTAATTCTCCTTTGGAAAAAAAAATAAAAAATAGCCCATATACTTTAAAACACCATTGTATTTTAATTTTCATGATGAAAGGTAGATGAACATTAATAACCACTATTTTTGAGTTACACCTTTGAAGTACAGAAATAAAAGAGACCACAGAGAAGAAAGATGTCTTTTTCTGTTTCCTGACCTACAGAACAATATTCTAAGTATATCTAAAATGAGACAAAAGAGATTATACTGTTTTGTACTAATAGGTTTTTCAATAATATAGGAAAGAAACTGACAAGAAGGCAGAGAAAAAATAATATCTTTTGAACTGGGAAAGACAAAAGTGGACTTTAAAAAACCCCCTAAAATCCTCCTGTATGATGAGGTATAGTTTATGCTGGTGTAGACTTTATATTTCTCAGGTGTCAGTCTTGTGACTTGAAAGAGGAATTTACAGTTTCCCCAGGCAATATTCTAAACAATATTACCCATCTACATTTTTGTAGAAAGAAAAATAGTATCACATAAACCTTTTAGAATCTATAAAAACTACAAACTCTTGCTAGGAAATGTTTAATGGTTTAATGCATAAATCATTTTGATATACAGATTAACAAGATCTTGAGTAGTTTAGACATAAAACCTAAAATGTTTAAGAAATGGATATTGAAAACATTCAGAAATTAACATAAACTTAAAAAAAATATACATAGCTGAAAAGTGTAGTTTTTAATGTAGAAAACAATATTGTCCCAATTTGTCATTGCTCAGAATAAACTTTGCAGGTTGTGAACCTTAAATTTGCCAGTTACAACAAATATTTTTGTTTAAGCTTAAATATTTCACACAATAAGTTCTCATAGTCTAGTTGTGCTTTAAAATGGGTTAGGCTGGAATGGAATTTAACCTCTATGTTTGACAGAGATCTAAATGAATAGATAATTACATAGGCTTTCTTAGAACAAGAACAAAAATCTTTATTTTCAAAATATTTTCTGAAAGAAATCAGAGAATGTCCAGCAATGACATCAGTCTTTTAATTAGAACAAAGCATATTAGAAACTGTACATATCCATATACACTCAGTGTCACTGTCATACATACATCAAATATGGTTTTAAAATTTCTGTAGTCCATTGATTTTAATTGATTTATTCAGACCTTTTTTGTAATAGGGCAGAGTAAGATCTAGTATTAAGAATAAATTAAAAATAAAAATAGAAATATTCATTATTTGTGTGAGGGCAAAAAAGCAAATACTTTAATTTGTAAGGAAACAGCTGCTGTATTAAACTAACATTGATGCAGAATCTGCATCATGTTAATTTATTGGAAGGTTTGAACTAAGCTTGTTTCATCATTGAAGCTCAAGAGGCAAGCAACAAATTCTTCATTTCCTCCCAGAACATACTGAAGAATTCTTCCAAATGTCACATCCTTACAGCTGTAAATAGTGCATTTGCACTGATGTCACATAATGTGGATTCTTTTACCCGATTAATATTTTTATTATTTCTACTAATTATCTCTCCTCTTTATTTTATGAACATGTTTTCTAATTTCTTACCTCTGCTACACTGAAAATCATGTTATGAACATGTTACATGAAACCTATAATTTATTTTTCTTTTTTTAGTCTAACTAAAAAAAAACTATGCAATCAAAATGCAGCAGATAATTTATACCATTAGTACAGGAATAGTAAATTAAGACTGGCAGTCCAAAATTACCTAATTTTGATACAAATAACCAAAAAAACATTACTAACAATGCTGCAATTAAAATTATCATGTAAGAAAAGTCTTTGCTCTGGTGTTATGCTCACCCTCTCAATATTCCTCTAAATCCTGAGGTTAAGTTCAGCTACAGTGTGGCATCACCTTGAGCTCTTCCTCAAGGAGAGTGTGACGTTAATAATGGGGTTTTCTGCATTTCTTTTGCCATCAGAAGCATAAAGTTGATGTTGAACAATATTATTATTGGTTCAACATTATGAATGATAATTCATAATGTTGAACCCTAACCCACCCAACCCTTTTTGGTTGGTTGGGTTAGGGGTTTTTTTAATCTTCAGGATTAGTTTACTTGGGGTCATTTCTGTTTCTTTTCTAAATTTATTTACACTTTACTCTTTCTACATCAGTCTTCAACTTTGTTTTGCATCTTACTTTACTATACTTGGTGCATGCTAGAAATATTAGATGCTTTATATTTATCCTTTTCATAATCCCTGAAATGATTTTTCACCCAATTCCTAAATTTGTGTTACTGCTGCTAAGCATTGTTGAGTTGTCGACATCCCTGGGTCCTCCCATATGATCCTATGCTCAGACTTTTGAAGCCTTTGTTGTCATCCTGTGCCTGTGCTCCTTTACTCAACATCATTATTCTAGGGTTACAGATAGGTCATTCTACACAGCCTAACTACTTGTTTTTTTGCATTTATATCAAAATTATTAACAAGAGGTGTTAGGGCACCCAATTATAGAAAGCTAAGCAAAAAATAGACAAATTATGTTTTAGTCACCTGGTTGTTAGAATAATTGTTACAACTAAGCAAGTTAAAACAAACTGCAAACAAGCAAACACAAGTTCAGACAGAACTTGGCAAATACAGACCTCTAGTTTATGCTGATAAAAAAACATCAACTGCTACTAATACTGACAGTACTACTTATCAGACTACAGTACTACACTGTCTACTCCTTCCTTGCGGTCTCTGACAATGTCTTCCATCATATGCTTGATGCAGTCGCTTATGAATTAAAGCTGCATTTAGTATATAGCTTTTTTTTTTGTTTGTTTGTTTTTTGTTTATACCATCTATTATAGAGGTGTGGAAGCTATATTTTTGCATGTCGACTTGTAGAGCAATATGCAATTCAATTTCAAATATGATTCATTATATTTTGCAGGATGCTAATTTTCATTGCTGGAGGACATACAGATATGTGTCACAGCCAGTCTAAATTCACAGTGAAGCTCTGGTACCTTAAAATGTCACTGGAGTACTTTGAAACATGTCAAGATCTTATATTAAATAATCTGTCTTGGGAGACTTAATCTGCCTCAATTCTTTAACATAACTGACCATGTTTCTTCCAAGAATAAATCCATATCTTTTTCTAACCCTAAGAAAGACTAATCTCCAGCAACCAGTAAAATGATGATGAGAAACTAAATTAAAGCAGAATGAATGTGCATGTGTTTTTAATTGTTATATAAAAATATGATAATTATTAAGTTTTAAGGACTACTTACTTTGTGAAATTGCTTATATTTGACACCAGTAGATGATTTTACATGAAAAGGGTTGGTGCTAGTTTAGAATAATAATAGTAGAACTGGATCTGGAAAAGAATTGGTGAATCTGTAACTTTACCTAACCAGTTTTGGAAGCTGGTCTATATATAAAGTCATTTCAAAAGTGGAAATGCAAATCATTATATGGATGAAGCAGATCTGATCTGTGCTGCTGTAAAAAGGTCATTTCTAACTATTTGTGCAAAATCTAGTGATGTGATAGGATACAGTCAAGAACATATTCTTAGTGTATGGTGTGTCTGGCTTCCTCACACCTGAGCACTGAACTGATTGAGAAATATCAAAAGGAAGACAGCAGTCTTGATATATAATTTCATCTAAATCTGAAAATTATATGGGCATTGTCCTTGTATTCACATGACTACCCTGGCATCAAAAGTCTGAGCATTTCTGCTCTCCAGTCACCTCACCCAATATGCACATATATTGAGTTTTATATAATGGCAAACATAATGACCTTGTTGTGGGTTGCAAAGCCTGCTCAAGAAGCTGAGTAAATACTTGGATCATTAACCAATGCCAGCTCCATTTTGGCATGGCTGTATTTATCAATATGTTATCTAGTGATTTCTATAGCATTGACTTCTCTGCCCTCTTTCATCCCTTCTAAATTCAACTCTGTAAAAAATTATGCAAGGGAGAAAAAACTCTTCTCACAGTTTTTTGACATTTAGATTATTCATTAGATACCTAAACTGATACATATATGTTGTCTAAATATATAGATACTTATAAAAGATACTTATAAAAAGTGAGGTGGAGAGAGAGAGAATATGAAGAGTGGACAGGAAGGAAAAAGAACCCAAAGGTTATAAAATCACAATAGCATTAAACTCATTATATGGTTCTCTCCTGAGTCCAGACGATATTTGCTTACCTAGTGGATATATTTTAATTGTTATTACTGAATCTATTCTTTCTGACCCAAGATGTCACATCACTATACAGCTGAAGCTATGCTTGCTAAGTTATTCTGGCATTAATCACATTTATTGTTTGCAGGACCACAATTCTCTTATTTATGGGCACTACCCTTGGGAATGCAGGTCACTATTACCTAACAGCAGAATCTACAACTACTCTTGCTGACTTCAGTTTGAGTCTTACTTCCTTGACAGAGGTCATACGGAAGCAATTGAAGTTAATTTTATGAGACATCTGTTATATTTGTGGTTATATTCATTCTTCAAGATTGCCCTCTAATGTAGCAGTTGCTAAAAGAAAATCATCCTAACTCAGAAGAACAATCAACAAAGGAAAGAAAATATCAGAACTTTATGTGATGATTACTGTTAAACATAACAAAGTAGGGAATTATTTAAAATAAAGAAATCTATAATTTGGTGGCTGAAATATATAGCAAAATGTGAAAAGCACAACTCTGAAGCACTTTACACTTGTAAATCTGGAAGAATTCACTGACTGTTAATGTGTTGCAATACCAAAATACAGATTCTGTCAAATACCTAAATGATATATCTACAATCACACTTTTTTTACGTATTTCTATATGGAATTGGATTATATTAGAGGATTGTAAATTTATACCTGGAAAAGAAAAGAAATAAAATTCTGAATATAATGAAGGAGCTTTTTTCCATGTCTTTTACTTAATATGAGGACTTTTATAATAATTGCTACAAATAAAGAAATAAGCACGGAAAAGTGTATATATTCATTAAAAAGGAAATCATTTAGATACACAGTGTGGTATTTTTTTTTTCGTATATATTCATTAAAAAGGAAATCATCCTTCTGAATATAAGCATTTAGATACACAGTGTGGTATTTTTTTTTTTTTTCTCCTAAAACGTCAGTGTCTGCTTTGAGTTAGTAAGCCTAGACAGTCTGTATAGACAACAGACATTTCTTGATGCAAATTTATCTCACCCTAAAGTACCATTTTATTTATTAAAATAACACATACACCAGAACTGCCTGATTCTTTTCAGTGCAAATGACTTAAGATGAGAATCCCAGCCATTTTTTTTTCAATTCCACTGATGTCCAAAATAGCAATCTGTCATTTTAATCATGAAATTGTAGCAGTTGAGGAATAATATGGTCCCAGAAGACAGACACAGAAAGACAATGGGGTGTGTTGTGGTATTTTCTCAAGATAAGTATTTCAAGAATTAGTTCCCTCAATTTTTAAACTTTTTTGTTTTTTTTTTTCCTTAGGGCTATATACTCAATACTTTTTAAGCTATGTACTTTTTGCTATGTCTATCTTTTTGACTGTACGCCTGTTACTTCCATTACTGTTTCTGTTTAGAAAGTTCTTCCTCACAACATTTTTTTTTTCCATGTATTCTATGTATACAACTGTCTATACCCTGAAATGTTTTTTATTTTCTTGTGGAATGCTTCAGAGGCTGAACAAAACCCATATGGCTGTCTGAAATCTCCTAGGAGACATATGGATGTTTTTTTCCTAAAGTAACTGTAAAAATATCATCAATTTTAAGAAACATGATTTGCCATTTCCACGAAGTTTTCTCTGCTGGTAAGTAGTACCAGATATTAACTTTTTAATATATTTAAATATTTCAGCTTCTGCATAAGCAAAGTGTCTCATTATTTTTCCTAAAACTCCCATGTGGACCAAACCAACTGGAAAATGAGCCTATCCAGCCACTTTTTTCAGCCTTGTTTATGACACAATCAGAATTTCCCTGTAAGTAAAAATTGCAAAAAATCTGGTTTAAGTCAGCCTTAATCCAATGTCACATCCCCACTATCACTTAGATTGGTTTTGCAGCTCTTATCCCTTTCACGCATCAATTTTTTTCCTGCCTTGAAGTATTATGCCTTTGTTGTCTTTTTTTAATTCAATAAATTTCACAACTTTTTTTTTTTTCAATGTATCTATACATTTATGCAAGACACACTGTTGTAAAATTATATAATCAAGACTGCACTTTTTTATGGCATCTTTTTGCTAAAATCTTTATTTATAGAATGATAGAAAACACTCATCTCCTACTTTAAACTAATTTGTACCCTATTTCAGGAAATATTTCCAAATATTTTAGGACATTTTAGTTACGTATTTCATGGAGAAATCAGCTAAGACAGTGAATCTGCATTAGTATCATTCTGCTACTATTATTTGGAGCTCATGGTGCTCATGCAATGATGTGACTTGTTACATTTCTTGCAACGTTTTCTATATGTTGCACAGTGTCTCAGTCTCTCATGTCTTTGGTTTAGTTTGATTTGACTATTACATATTGCATGCAGCTCTGTGACTGTTTTCACTGCGCTCTGTGACATCTGCATGCATTTCTGCTTCTTCTTGTCTAGCATTTTGGATTCTCTGTGATACTCAAAGTGTCAAAATGTTTTTGTTCTCTCACAAATACCAGGTTGCATAATAATTGCCTGGTAGGTAATTTCAGTTTTAAATTTTTATCAAAGTCTCTTGTTACAAATTTTTGTTTTTATAAATGTTTTGCTCAGTTTCCTAAAATTGCATTACTGGCTTTTAATGCTTTGATCAGTTGCAAAATCCATAGTTTTATCTGTCCTGTATCTAACAATTTAAAAAACAAAATAAAACAAAAATACAGCAGTTTTTTGTTGTTTTTTAGATTCAAACTTCTGAAATTCTAAATGAGGCTGCTCCAGATTGAACCTATCAGCTATAGTGCACTGCTTAATTATTCAGTTACCTGATCAACAACTGTATTTTGGGCAACTCTAAATTTTAGACACCACCTACACTAAAAAACATACAATTTGAGTATAAAAATAATTGCATTTCATGTCTCAGTTGTATATTTATCCAGCATTACACATGGAACTCTTCTGGGGTTGAAGTGTTTCCACATCCTGAGGGTGTATCGGCATGTCCTTCTTGCATCCACATCTCCCATTTGCCAAGAAAGTACTTTAACTACAAAGAAATTCAGTGTTCCCAGATAAATGTTTAAATGTTTTTGCATTATTCATACATTCATTTATATAGATCTTCTTGTTAGGACAAAAATAAATTTAGAAATATGTGTATTGTACAAATAGAAGTTGATCACGTACAGATTATGATTATGTCTATGACTATGTTGCTTGGACTTCCTGCATGAAGGAAAAGTTATGTGCACTGTCGTCTGGAGTTTAACATTACACAGTGATACATTTCTTGGCTACTGTGACAAAGAGCAGAAGACTATCTGTTCTGAGTCAACCAAAGGTTCATCTAGCCCAGTATGCTAGCTACAGTATATCTTGGGAATGACATAAGAAATAGGCAAGCATGAAAGATACTTCCTCTTACTACTTATGAAGATAAATGTTATGTACTTATGATGAGATAGTCAAACTCCTTGTATAATAGGAAGAGTAATTGATAGGTAAATGGTGTACTTAAATCTGGATCTCATACATATCTGTGAAAAGGGAGATAGACGTGTCTTGAATACAGAATGCTCTGAATTTCAGAGGGGAAATTACAACTGAAATGTTTTCCATTCAAGTTTCATTCCAACTCCAGAACACAAGTTCTCCTAATTCACCACTGACAGTGGCATATTTTATGGTATAGATAAATCCCTGGACTATTACAAACTCAGCATTTTCTCTGCTCTTTATTATCATCTCCTCTTGTCATGACTTTCCAAACTGGTCAAACTTCTACTATAAAGAAATGAAGAAAACTATTATATCTTTTCTCATATATATAAGGAACAATAATCACAGACATCCACATGAAAAGGTCATTGTTGTTCCTGCATTCAATTCAATTTATCTCTACTTTGTCTCACTTACAATCTACTGCCAGTGTTTTAAAGATCTCTATCAGGCTTCTCCAATGTGTGCTTTTTTGACTTTCTCTTTTTTCCTTTAATAGCAATCTGCTCTGCTTATATTCTCTCATCTGCACTTACCATTGCAGGTATTAGAAGCTTTGTAGCTACTGCCATTTGGAACAACCTTTCTTTGCTTCTCTGACTCATTAGCTTGCCATCTCATTTTACATTTCAAACCTATCTTTTTTTCCTTTGATTGTTCTTAGTTTCCCTCTCTCTCACATTACTCTTTTCTTTAGGTTTATTAACCTAACTCTGAAAAAAAAATATATTTTGTGTATGAAAACAGAATCATAATATTATAACATGGTAAAAGTTCTGATGGATTTGTAACACTATCACAGTTTTTGTTTGTTTGTTTTAATTGTATACATATTTTCAATGGCTACAATAAAAAGCAACTGAAGAAAAGCAATACACATCATGATCTTAGTTCAGTTGCCCATGTATTTCCTACCAAATGTCATTTGAGAGGTCCTAAAGTATCCCACCTGGCTTCCAGCTGCCACTTCAGGAAGGTCTCCCCCAGTTATATCTGCCAACTGACTCTGAAGCTTTCAAATAACCTAAGATGTCTCAAAAATACTGTGTTCAGGGAGCTGAACTGATTTTTAACTGCCTAATTAGACTGAACTGAATTGCTCCATAGATATTCTTGATTGTACTGAATATATCCACAGTGGCAAAAATAAGAGTTAAGAACCCTAATTGATGTGAAGACCTCCAGATGTAAGCTTCTAACTAGAGGTAAATCTGGAACTGAGTCAGATCCATAACACAGTTTGTATGCTTAAGAATTATTAGTAATTTTGAGAAAGGAAATTCGGAAAAATAAAGGAACAACATGAACTAGCTCTACAGATAAAAGATGGCCTTGACTCATTTTCCCATATCTATTTATCTGATGGCTTTTCTGATATCTTTGTTATGGCTTAACCTCCAGCTGGTGCTGTGTCAGTATGGAGGTCTCTCCTATGTTCTCATCAGTCTGACATACAGACGTCTTAGGCTAGGGACCTTCAAACGACTTCCAGATACCTATCTGTGTTTATAAACCAATTGCGACTACCTTAAAGTACCTAATTTAGATGACAAAGGCTGGAGGATAACTTCTTTTGGCTCACTCTCAAACAGTAGAGAGATGTACTTTAATACTAGCCTAGTTTCTGTTGGAGCCATGAACCACTGGAACTTAGGAGAGTACCGGGATAGAAGTATCACAGAAAATATGTCCTGTTCAGTAGTTTCAAAAATAGAAATTTCATTTATGTAGCAGGAAAAGTAACCTCTGCATTTTCAAATTCAGATATTAATGGTAGTGTCTGATACTGAAATGGTTGGTAGAGTGATAGAAGATAAGAATAGTTGTGGGTCAGACTGTGGAAATTTCTACTGTTAAGTCTTTAAAATGAAAAATGGACAACAATTAAAGTATTATAGTGACTCAATTTTTCCTTTAGTGGAATAAATAAATAAACATTTTATTATGTTTAGGCTGGAGAGGGAGAGGTCTCTCTCAGGGGAGACCTTTACTACTCTCTACAACTACTTGAAAGGAGGTTGTAGTGAGGTGGGTCTTGGTTTCTTCTCTCAAGTAACAAGTGATAGGACAAGGGGAAATAGCCTCAAGTTGCTCCAGGGCAGTTTTAGATTACATATTAGGAAAAAAATTATTTACAGAAATGGTTGTCAAGCACTGGAACAGGCTGCCCAGGAAAGTGGTTGAGTCACCATCCCGGGAGGTATTTAAAATATGTGTAGATGTGGTGCTTAAGGACATGGCAGTGTTAGGTTTACAGTTGGACTAGATGACTTTAAAGGTCTTTTCCAACCAAATCGATTCAGTGATTCTATGATTCTGTTGTTTTTCTTTCTAATACATAGCTATATAGTATTTCAGGTTTGGAACTCTTTATTTTCTGCATAAAACTTACAATAAAAAGAGTCTAAAATGAGCTATTTCTTACAGATATCTCCTATTTTACATTTAGACAGCTTATTAAGAGCATATACTGAACTTTACTTATGTTAGAAATGGTATCTCTTTTTTTTTAAATAGGAACAATTATAGATACATTTATATATTCAATTTATTTCACTTTTTTCCTTTTCTTTTTACACTTTGATCCCACATTGGTACTAATTTTCATTTACAGTCTCTCTCAGTTCCACTATTTTGAATCTCTTATACTTTGTTCCCAAGCTTAGTGTCCTTACTAGACCCCACTCTTGTACTGGGTTCTTTTTGTTAGGGCCTTTTTTATCAAGCTGTCTACTTTTGATGTCTTTTTTTTATGAGTTCATCCTGTCCTTCTGCTCTTGACTGATGTACTTCAAATGGTGACAGTACATCTAAAAAGAGCATCTTAAGCTTCCTTTATAACTAGCAGAGAAAAAACAAGGCACATCTATGGTTAATATTAGTCAACTATACACTTTTATATAGGTGAGATGAATAGAATCCTTGAAGTACTAATTTTTCTCCAGCTACTACTATTTTTTTTTTCTTTCTAATTGCTACAGATCTCCTCTTTGTATTTGGACTCTGTGTTAAACAGGAAAAAAAAATATTGTGCCCAAATTTTTCTTTCATATCTGTCTATTAATCAAGAACAGATAACAATATCTAACTACAGAAAAAGGGCTTTACAATCCTAGGACTTTAAGAGGATTATTTGAGGTTGTACACTGAGCTGAGAGGTATATTCAGGGAAAAGAGAAAAAAACCCTCTTCATTCCCTATTTGTAAATTCAGATATGTTTTGATGTGTTGGGGCCACAAATGTTTTTCATAAAGTACTGTCATTTTTTTCTTAGGAAAAGCTGTCAGAAATATATATATATAAAACACTATCCTGGTTTAAACTTTAAAAAATAGTTTACATACAAAGACATATACCCTGCTTCTGAAACATCATATTCTTATGCTACAGCTTATGCAACAACAAAGTAATATTCTAAACATTTTACATGTTCATTAATAATTCCTTTATCAGTATATCTTATTTTACTCCCTCTTTACGTAAAATGTACATTTAGCAGTAAACAGAGTAGAAAATATGATACTGATGCAAAAGCTGTTGTTAATGACATTATTTGCTCGCAGTCTCATTATTTTCTGAATAATAATGATAGCTTATTTAAACTTAATGCACAGGCAATTTCTTAGAATATCCACACCAACAGCTTCAGAAAGACAATGATGGCAAGACTGAGTTAAGAAAGTGAAGCACAATTTAGCAGATTTTCAGCCCACTGAGCAAAGATAAAAATTCTTTTGTAAGAAGTTGCAGTGTTGCAAATGAAAAATCATTCATTATTCACCAAACATATAAACATTTCAAGGACTCACTGTAATTCTAGAATCTTATTCTATTAGAATACTTATGCATGGATATCTATAACATCAGTAAAACAGTGGGGTTTTTTTGTGTACTTTAAATTGCAACCATTGCGCAAAATCTATACTTAGATAAAGCCATCATTTGTCAGATTTTTATTTTTTTTTAAAAAAAGGAAATCAGAAAACATGCAGACTATACTGAAAACAGAAATGAATTCTTAAATGATCAAACATTACTCTAAATTGAACTTGTTATAAATAATAAAAACAATATTTGAAAATTTTGCTTTGTGATATTCCTATTTCTCATTGTTTCAGTAGTGAGCTCTTAAGATTAACTGTAGGACATTCTGAATCTTTTCTTCCTTAACATAATATGTCAATAGTAGTATTGTTGAACTCAATAAAACTAGAATTTTGAAACAAGAGTAACTGAGAAGTATATCTAGTAAACCAATACAGGATTTTTTTTTTTTTTTTCATCAAATTTTACTGTTAAGTTTATCTAGAAAAATTATCACTATGAAAACTAGGTCTAAATATTCTGTCCAGCTTTGTTTGCAGTTGACCATAGCTGCAAAAGAAATAGATTATATTAAAATTAGCCTACATTTTACTGATAAGGAACGTAGTGAACAGGGCCAGCAAACAGGGATTTAGCAGCTAGGATCGAGGAATAAATTATTTACTATGAAGGTGCTGAGACACTGGAAAAAAATTACCCAGAGAAGTTGTGGATACCCCATCCCTGGAAGCATTGGAGATCAACTCCTGTTCACCATTCTAGACTTCTAGTTACTTCTGGGTTACTTCTCACTATATGAGAATTATGAATACTATAATAATTTTAATACATAAAATGAATAATAGAATCTCAAAGTATGATATTTGTGTATGTGATAGGATATCTCTGGGTTCAAAACACTGCCATGGAGGCACTTGTACACTTTGCAAAGGAAGAAATTGTCCCTGTCAAAATTCAGCATACAAAATACAATACTGATAAAATTATCAAAATTTTATTATATTTCAGTATGTGTATTAGGAAATGAGTTTGTTTTTATAGGTCTTCTGAAGTTCTACAAAACCACTAAGATCTGAAACAGACTTTTAAATCCAACAGAAGTCAAGTCTTACTTTATACTTGGAGTAATGTTTTATATTAAAAAAAAAAATGTGATGAATATAAAAAAAAGATAGATTCCTGATTTTCTGAGATGCATTAGTTCAAGAAGATGGAGTGTAACTACTAAAATACTTTTAAAAAAAATATAACTTTAATATTATAAATGTCTCAAAGAGCAACCTTTTGCTGAACTTCCTTTGATTCAATAGCTGTATGAGCAACCAAGATGAAGAAGGACACTGAAGAATAATAAGTTGCTGCAATTGCTGCAGCTGTGATAGGAAGGCTGCCAGGGTGGTTTTAAATTTATGCAGGCTGGAATTACCAGTTCTGCAAACATTCCAGTACATTCTAACATGTGTTCTGAATATGTGCATGTGTGTTTATTTCTTTATACCTTTTTATTACTCTTTTATTTTTCAATGAGTATGATCTATCTCCTCTACTGTAATACTGTGTGAAAATAACACACTAAGGCTTTATTTTGTGCTGTCCAGAGCTCCAAGGAGTGGGAGGGACAAAACAACAAACCAAAAAACAAGAAAAAAAACACCCCCTCCAAAACAAAACAAAACAAAACACTCACTAATAACCCCAAAAATCAACAACAAGAAAAATAAAATGAAAAGAAGTGGTCTATGCTCACTATTTGTCAACTACAGCAACTGAACCAGGTAAAAAGAAAAATCTCCCTGATTTGCTGTTATGGAACTTCATATCTTGTAACCATACATTAATAGGTGTTTATTGCTGCACTCTAAGGAAATCCCATAACATGACACTCTTTCAGATACCTACTGCAGTACCTGAGACAGATTTCTCGAACTGGAGGTCAGGAGTATTTGTTACCGTTCTGTGCTCCTGCAATGTATGTATGTTTAGCATTAGAGATTGATTAGGTAAGTATCTCTTCATGCACCATAAGGCAGCTCCTGCCTGGATGTAGTCCAGATAACAGTTGTGTGATGACAGTGAAGCAAACACACTGTGATAAGAAAATATAAAACTAAATTCTGATGTGTCTAAGGCTGAGAAGAAACAATTGCCATGAGCCCAGCAAAGAACTTGTAGCAGTGAGAACTCACTGTAATCCTGCCGCCTTTTTCTAGAGGGAGATTACAATGGTCACTCTAAGGTGGGACTCAGAAGAATGCTAAGAAAGAGAGTGAGCATAACATCAGAGAAAAGGAATTTAAAATTGAGAGACACTTTGTAGGAAGGGAAAAAACAATCACAAAAAAAAAAAAAAAATCAAACCAGAAAAACCTCCTGCATCAGTTTAACTCATTTTAGTGAGATCTTTTCTGAATGCACATTGTTAGACTCTTAAATCATTAACTAAACAAACAATTGATTCCAGGTTCCATGTATATGGTGTGTTCTGTTTTGCTATAAGATTTGTGAGTGGAACAGTAGGGATGTCAAGAAGTTAAAACTCAAAAATTGGCATTTAATTTTATTCCTCACAAAGCAGATGAATGTTCATAGAATATTATTTAATTGATAGAATGGATATGTTTTTCATAAAGGTGATTTAGAAGGCACTGCAATAAGTGCCTTATTTCTATCTCATAATTTTCCTTCTGGACTAAAAAGAAAAAAAAAAAAAAAAGCAACCCCAGATTTATCTATTTATCTACCTTTAATTAAGCATTATCATGTTTAATATATTTGCAACCTTTTTTAAGTTTAATAGTAAGGAAATTATGAATACCTACAATCATATTTATGAGGAAAGAGTAATATTTGAACTCAAATGTTCTAATGATATTACTTTGAAAACTGGGATTAGAATTGTTTTCACAGCTTTAGAAAAGTCAGTATCTGTAACTAATATGTCATTCTTAATGAGCTTATATGAAATAATCATTGGTTTATTATATAATATTTAAAACCTAAATTACAGGTAGTAAATGGCAGTACTCTCACTGTAATTAAATAGGAATTAACCTGTGGTGTTCTAATTAACTCTGGTAAAGCAATAATTATTTTGTCACATTCATAATTATCCCATTAAAACCACAAGCACTTTTTTATTGTTGCTGTTTGTTGTTATTACCATTATTATAATTATTATTGTTACATTTTATCTTTGAGATACTGTTGATTTCAGTGGAAGTTACTCACAAATGTCTCTGAAAATCCCACAATAAATTATATTCCATCTGTGTACTATGGCACCTAAACAGATTTCTGAGACTGGACATAAGCGATAGTGGGTTCTTATCTGTTTTCCTTGTATTGTACATGTATTTGTGATTAGAAATTCATTAGACAAAGTGCATGCTTAGTAACACCAACCATGGTAAGAACTGCATCTTACCCCGTTTCTCACAGTGATTAACACATTGGTGTAATAGAAAATCAGATCACAGTGTGTTTTTCCTATCCGTGATCTTAGAATTATTTCTGCATGGGAGGTAATTTACAGTAAGTGAGAAGTAGAGCACTTAGCCTGTGACTCAAAGCATGACATGAACTGGTGACTAATATATTACTCTGGAATATTTCATAACAAATGTAAACCTTGTATGTGTATGTATGGCATAAGACATAAATTATATTTCTTGAAGTAAATGAAACACTTGGCAATCTTGTAAAGAAGAGCTTTGCATGTGCCACCTCCGAGTGCATCAGGTGAAGAGCTTAAATTCAGTAGGTCACCTGTTTTGTCAGAGCATACTGTCCAACATTTCCTGCAAGCTCTCTGTAGATGGAGAAAACGTGAACACCATCAACACATATATTATATGTAATATGATACACAAAAAAATACACAAGCTACTTAACTCTGACACATAAAATAGTTCTGCAGCTGATAACTGTCATGGAATATGATAGGATAGCTCTAAAACTCCTCCAACACCATCTCTACAGGGACTTTAGTGTAGTAGACCAAGAAGATGCCTTTTCCTTTGTTTCAATTGGTGGTAGGAAGATAACTTTTAGTGTCTCTATACACTAAAACAGAATTGATACTATCAGCAAAACCACTAGTAGGAAAAAATGTCTATAGAAAACATACTCTTCCTGTGTCTTTTTTGTGCCTTAGAAAATTTCTGTGCAATGCCATAGCCTCAGTAAAATATTTGGAAGTACTCCCAAGCTCCTGTGAACTGCCTCCACCCAGGAGGGTTAAACCTCCAGCAACAGAGGAAAGAACTGAATGTAGACTTTCTGTTTACTCAGTGAGCTCTGATCACCACATCTGCCATACATGCACATACATATTTTTTAAGTGACAGCTTTCTATGTATTTCACAGGAATCTTGATAAGGCCCTTCACAGGACTCAGGTGGAAGTATTGTTGTTTAATAGATTTTAATACAAATTAGATCCTTAGGCCTGTTAAAACTGCACAAAGGTGAAATAAGAATAAGGAGACAGCTGTTGAACAGGGAAACAGAGAACTGAAGTTTAAGATACACAGATAAATGTTGCTGAAGTCCCACTTCAAATGCCACTGTTCTCACCAGATCCCACCCCAAGGCATATCATTACCTATTCCCTGGTGTCAAAGTTTCCATTCATATTTCTGCAATTTTACTTTCATTTGCTTAAACTGTTTTCAATATGGCAAAAGCACTCTAGGGATGAAAGTAAAATAATGCATAATAAATCAATTGGCATAATACATGGAAATGATGACACATTTCTCAGAGGGGCTGAAGGTTAAGAGCTAAATTAATCTTTTTTTTTTTTTCCTCTCTCTCTCTTTTTGTGGTAACAGAGGGGAGGGAATGCAGTGCCAACAACTGGATCAGAATCAATCATAACATCTGTTGCTGAGCTTGTCAGAATCTCACCCCCTTTTTTTTTTAAATCAGAAAGAGAAGCAGATGTTTATCCTGTAAACTGAGGGAGAATCAAAGTATTCTCAGCATTCTGATATCATAATTATGATTGACAATGAATTCCTTGTCTATGTTAGATAAAACCTTACCGAAATAAAATCAGACAAAGAAAGAGAAGTATTTATGACAATAATGTAGAAGAAGACCCTTATCCATGCTTCCTTTGGATTCCAGTTTGTACCCCAGAGCAGGTTTTGGCTATGCTAGAGTTAATTTTCTTCATAGCAGCCTGTATGGTGCTATGTTTTGGATTTGTGGCCAATATAGTGTTGATAATACTCCAGTGTTTTAGCTATTGCTGAGCAGTGCTTACAATCAAGGCCTTTTCTTCTTCTCACACTGCCCCACCAGCGAGGAGGCTGGTGGTGCACAAGATGTTTGGAGGGGACATAGCTGGGACAGCTGACCCCAACTGACAAAAGAAATATCCCATACCATATGATGTCATGCTTGGCAAGAAAAGCTGAGGAAAAAAGAAGAGAGGGACGCTTGGAATTATGGTGTTTGTCTTCCAAAATAACCATTATGTGTGATGGAGCCCTGCTTTCCTGGAGATGGCTAAATGCCGGCCTGCCGATAAGAAGTAGTGAATTAATTCCTTGTTTTGCTTTGCTTGTGCATACAGCTTTTGCTTTGCCTATTAAACTGTTTTTATCTCAGCCCATGAGTTTTCTCACTTTTACCCTTCCAATTATCTCCCTTATCCTGCTGTGGGGGAATGAGTGAGCAGCTGTCTGATGCTGAGCTGCCTGCTGGGGTTAAACCACAACAGACCCTCAACTGATGCAATGTCTGCAGTACAGCAATGTCTGTCAAATACAGAAGTGAACTTATAACTTGTTCCACGCGGGTACCAACCTTGGAACATTGTCTTCAGCTAGCACAGAACATCTGCATGTTCCAAAATCTTTACTCCTTGCAGAAAAAAAACCTAAGATTTTACCAAAAATACTTGGAAATAGCAAATAATATTTATTAATGGATTTATAAATAAATATTTTTTTAAAATCAAATTGTTCTGATACATAATATTTAATATGTGAAAATAATTTTATATTTTTATACTAGAAAATTGGGCAAAGCTCTTGGATGAGACACATTTGAAAGATTGTTAGTACAGAAGAATAAGTTAAAATAATGTAGTGGTTTCACTCCTTTGGTTAGCAGCCAAACAGTCGCTCAATCACTCTCTCCACCTCAGGGACTAAGGGAGAGAATTGGAAGGGTAAAAGTAAAAAAAAACCAAACCAAAACAAAACAAAAAAACTTGTGGGTTGAGATAAAAACAATTCACTAATTGGAATAAAATAATAACTATAATAACAGTAATAACTGAATATGCAAATGAGTTATGTAGAGTGCAATTACTCACTACCTGCTGACTGATGCCCATCCTATCCCCACCCAGTGATCCCAGAGCAGAGACAGTCTGTAAGAGACAGAAAAGTGAGTGTTTTGTCTCAACCATTCTGTTGTAAAAAGACTAATTGTCTCAACGGATGAGCAGCCTTCTAATCAAAGGATGAGCAGCTTTGTTGATAAAAAGAGACAGGCTTCTTGGTGTCCAATAAGAGAAGCTGTGGGGTGTTCGAAGGGCACCCCACACGTTCCCTTCCTTACTCCCTTGCTGATAAGTCTGAGAGGCCCACAAAGTAACCAAATGGCTGCTGCATATGCAAAAAGATGTTTACTACCCCTGCTTTCTAATGAAACAAAGACACCCTCCACCACTTCTAATGCAAAATAACATCACATCACCTCCAACTCATATGCTAACTGGAGAGAGTTTGGTGGAGACCTGAGAACTTCTGTCTATAAAAAGGTGAATTAACAATGGAAGCAAGCACATCAGCCACCCAAGGATCCCAGAATGGCTGGACCTAACTTCACTGGAGCCAAGGAGTGGTGATTCTCCAGAAACTTTCCTGTCTCTCTCCTTTCTCTCTTTTTCCCTTTTTTAGTCTTCCTGATTTCTGGAAACTTTTCTGTGTCTCTCCTTTTACTCTTTTATCTTTCAATCTTTCTTTTTCTTTCCCAGGTTAACTACATCCTTAGCATATAAGAGTAACGTCATTATAAGTTTTAGCATTACCAAGTGATCACTAGTCCTTAGTAGTGCTATAAGTTTTGGTATTGTCAAATGATTGCAAGTTTTGATAGTTATTGTTTAATTTACTGTAAGTGATTGACATTGCTGGTGTGTGCTAAGTCACTGCAAGTTTTACTTTATCAGTAAGTGTCAGTAGTGTGTAAGTTACTTTTGCTATGTCATTCCAAGTCATTTGTATTGTTGTGAGCTTTTGTTGCCAAGCCATTTACCTTTTGTAACTACTACCTTTTGTACAACACCCTTTAATAAATTGTAGTTTAATAGAACGTCTCAAAGTAATTGTCGTCACTACCATGCAGAGATCCAAAAAATAAACTTCCCCTAACCCCTTCTGAGCAGGATGGGACGCAGTCCTAAAACTGAAATCACAATTCCAGAAAAGTGAGCCCGAGCGATCCCTGAGAGAATATCTCCGCTTTCCGGTCAGCTCAGGTTAATATACTGAACATGAGGTGATATGATATGGAGTATCTTATTGGCATATCCAAATGCCAATTTTGACTTTTGCTAATTACTATGCTTCCCCCCCCCTAGACCTTTGAACTTGTAAACTAGCCAAACATTATGATCTTGGACATCCAGCAGCAACTAAAATCATTAGTATGTTATCAATGTTCTTCTCATGACAAATGCCATACTGAAACTAAAACACGGCTATTCCAGCTACTAAGAAGAAAATTAACTCTATCCTAGTGAAACCGGGAGAAACAATTACATATGTGTTTAGTTTAAGTGAAGCAGAATCCTGCAAACTGTAAATTAAAAATGCATATGTTTCATGGTTGTATTCACTGCCAGCATTGTGAACTTGCAGTGATGACAGCTAACCACATATTGTGCCATTTTTGCAAGGATGTAATACAGCCAATATATCAAAGGAAGTGGTTATTCCCTTTGTCCTGGTATTTAAGAGGCTGGAATTCGGCAACATGGTTGGAAAACTGTGTCCCATTTTTGATGCCACAGTATAAGACAGGTGTTGACAAACTAGAGACAGTGCAATGAAAGGCCTAAGGGAACTGTGTGATTTAACTGAAGAAGAAAAGAATAAAGGATTGGATTGACCTATAGTCTTCAGCTACATAAATCAGGGCTATAAGATAAAAAAGTTTCTCCTGTGAGGTACATAACAGAAGGACAATAAAAAACAGAACCCGATAAGGGAAATTGTGGCTGACCCTGAGGAGAAAATTCTTCACAGTAGAAGAGGCTGAGCATTAGAGGAGGTTGCCCAGGAGGGCTGTGAAATATCCATCCTTGGAGTTTTTCATAACTCAGCCAGACAAGACATTGTGATCTAACTTTGAAATTAGCCTTGCTTTGAGCAAGAGTTTGGATTAGATAACTTTCAGCTATTCCTTCCTATTTTAATATGTCAATAATTCTCTGTTCTAAACAAAATTTATTTTATCACCTGATGATAATCTTTCATTTACAGGCAGAGGAGACAGTTAAGGTTCCTAGATTATGTCTATAGGAAAATCATGTCATCAGTTGCTTATAATTTTAACAATTTTAAGTCATTTAGACATCCTACATATTTGCCTTATGATATATCAGTGAGTGAAACTTTTTCCTAGAATGGAGTTTGAGGAAAAGATAGTTTATTCAAAATATAGTCATGCTTGTTGATTTTTAAGAGCTAGTTTAAGCTTTGAGACAAAGACTTAAATGACCCAAATTTGATCTGTAAACCTTTGTCATTCTTTTGCTTTCAGTATAATTTTTTTTTTTTTTTAAAGTTTGCTTGATAGCTGAAAAACAGATTGATTAAAAACAGACGTTCTCACTAAGTAATAGAGATTTCTGAAAAAGAGCTGGAGGGCAACTGTAATAGGAGGAGATGTAGTAGGGAAGATAAGACAAAAAAAAAAACAGAGATAGGAGCAGAGAGGAGGAATGGCATAGTTTAGTGGAGAGAGAAGTTGAATATGGAAGAGGATCCTCAAGTACAGCAAAGAAGACATGCAGGCATCAAATTAGGCATAGGTAGGAGACAGCAAATATGTAATAGAACCCTGAAGTAGATAACCAAGCTTGTGGGAATAGCAATAGAAAAGAAAAACAAGAATGAACTTTGAGAATAGGAAAGTAGTGTCAGAAGAAAGACAGATGACAGTAATAAGGAGAGTGAGAGTCTGTCACATCAGACAAAAATCTCTCCAGACCTTTGGCTGGAAAATATTATTCCTGAATTCAATGTTCCTTTTTAATTCTAAAAAATATCTGTGGTATCAACTAACATCTGCGAGTGTCTCCATCCTTCTGTACTGGTAGGCTAATTAAGAACTTAACAGTCACTTTACCGCTATATTTTACTCAATTAGTTCATATAATAAGGGAACTGAAATTCCTGTAAAGATCTCAAGCCTGTCGATGACTTCAAGGGGAGACTACTATTTTGCTAATCTATGATTTTTTCCACCACTTTTAATACATAAAAATGATACATTAGTGAATATTAAACTTACAAAGCAACCAAAAAGTAAGGAAAAACAGAATTAAAGGTTGCCTGTCCTATAGGAAAAAATAGCTTCGAATGGTATTATTATGCCACATTCCATGATGTTTGTCTGCCTGGGGGCTGAATTACATTTGCAAGTGCAACCTTTAGTCTAACATTTCCTAGACATCTTAATGATTCATTTTTCAACTTTCGTATTTTAACTACGTACCTATATGGACATATCCTTAACGTGCACATATAAAAAATGTAATTAATTCAGCTTTAGGCTATTTTCCATTTTCCATTATAATTACTCATCAGTACATGAATTGTTGAGGTTTAGAATACTATTATAATCAGGAAAAGTCGTACTAGCACATCCTGAGTATAGGTAGATATTTATACAGTCATAGCTTATCAGAACTTTTCACAAGGACATTTAAAAATTGTTTCATATTCTCAGAAAGCCCCTATTTCTAAACATGTTAAGTATCTTCAATGTATGGTATTGGTTTAATTTATAAGTGGTTTATTAATTTACTACAGATAATGTTAATTACCATAGTTTGAGAATTACACATAAATGTTTTCTGGGGGAAAAAAAAAAAAAAAACTTAAAATATTGTTGGTATTTTTCATCACAATAATAGTATAACACTGCACAGTAGCTAATGAACAAAGAAATAATGTAATTAAGTACAACAGTCTTTTGTGAATACACTTTATTTTTTTATTGCAAACTCTATATTCATTCAGAGATTTTTACCTTGTTCTTGGGAAAATGTTATAGTATAGTAGGAAAAGACTTTAAATATATTTTGTTCACCATACAGGTGATAAAGCTTAGAAAGTTCCTATCACTTCCACTTGACAATCTTAAAACTGAATCAGCTGTTTTCTGCATGAAATATTGTTTCTTATCTAAAAGATTACTTTACACAATTCATCCAATTTCCTAAGCAAATTAAAAACTTTTCATTTATACTAACTGTAAAGATTTGAGGGGAGAAGATTACCTCAGAGAGGAATAAATGTATTTTCTAACACAAAGGAAAATGTTGCAAATATAAAACAGGTATAGCAGTATAAAAGTGGCAGCTGCTGAAACATCCACAGTTGTAAATTATATATGACCTTGCCTGAAGACTTATTTTGGTCTTCATCAATAATGAGTAATTATATGAAAAAGTTTGCATATCAAAAGAAGACATTTTATAAAAGAAAAAGAATAAATGTTAGATGAAATATGTTTTTGATATAGTTTACTACTATACAGTTAGATGCAAATGAAAGAAATCATGATTTCCCTGGAACTTCCTCCCCCCTCAAGGTATCAGAGCTTATGCTACTCTATTGCTATTTGACGAGGACAAGTAGCTAACAGTGAATGTATTTATGCTGTTTACTTAGTTCTTCATGAAGCCATACAGAATACAATCCACATTTCTTAAAACCAGGACCTTTTTTTCTTTCATTTGCTTACTAGCTTACCTGTTTCTCAAATAGCAAGAAAGTAGGTATAACAAGGGAAAACTTCCCTCATTCAAACAATTGGTCTTCCAGAGCTTTGGGACAGAGGGACGTGTCTGCAGGCTTTTCATTCAGGGAAGTCTATCATATATT
>NW_010338965.1:0-1477 GCF_000700745.2 Antrostomus carolinensis
TCCTCCCCCCCCCCCATGCTGCTGAGAGTGAGAAGGAGCAGGGGAGCTGTGTTTGCACAACTGCACTAGCAGATAATTGAGGAGGGTTGAGAAAAAAGGTATTCTGTGCCCATGCTGGGGTTTGCATGGGCTGGATGCACACATTGTCTTGGAGACTGTGACACGGGAGAGCTTTGGGGGGGACTCTAATGTCCCTCACTTCTCCTCTCACACGAAGCTGAAGTTGGTTGATAGGGGTTTTTTTTATACTCAGACGCTTTTCCTGGGTAACTGTATATTCTAAAAATACATTTTGGGGAGCAATGCTCTGGTACTGACCCTGCTGCTCTGTAGTGCTTCTTGCTCTGATGGCCTTTCGTTGTGATTGCACAAGCGGAGCGTTGCTGGATGATGAGCACGACAGACAATGGGCTCGTAGAGCTGCCATCATCCCAGATTATTCTCCAGATCACAGAGAAATGGTTTGTTTAAGCAGAGATGTTCACTGAGGGTGTTTGTTCTCTGAGGACAGAGAGATTCTGAGGGGAAAGTTTTATTTCACTGAATCCCAGCATTGCCTGTATTGGAAAAGCCCTTTGAGACCATGGAGTCCAACCATGAACCCAACACTGACAAGTCCCCTATGACTAACCCATGTCCCTCAGCACTGTGTCTACACGACTCTTCAATCCCTCCAGGGATGGGGACTCCACCACTGCCCTGGGCAACCCCTTCCAATGCCTCAGAACCCTTTCAGCAAAGAAATTCTTCCTCACATCCCATCTCAACTGCCCTGGACACAACTGGAGCCCATTTCCTCTTGGCCTGTCCCTTGGTCCTTGGTTGAACAGACCCACCCCCACCTCTCTCCACCCTCCTCCAAGGGACTTGCACAGAGCCACAAGGTCTCCCCTCAGCCTCCTTTTCTCCAGGGTGGAAATTTTCAACACTTTTGAAGATCATCTCCTCAGTCACGGACCCGCCTGGTGCTGCTCTGCTCGGTTTTTCTCTCTGGGAGCAGTGTCAGCCCTGCTGTTAGAAAAGTGCCAATCTTGGGCAAACCATTAATTTTTCATTGTTTAGAAGAAAAAACATTAAACAAACCAGCGCAGGGCACTGAATGAGATTTTCCTTGAATGCTGTTCATACTTACACTTCATGTGTAATTTAAAATCTCATTATACTCTTTGTAATTATTTTCATTTTCTTTTGGGAGTGTGAGATATTTACAAATAGCGAGTTAAAATTCGTTCATAGAGATGAACACACAGATAAGGCACTTTCTCTGGCAGTGACGTGATTTTTTTTCTGTGCAAATATGACATTTACAGGCTTTTTTTTTTTTCTCAAGAACCATTTCATCTCTTTCTTTCTTTCTTCAGATCAGGAATGTTGAAACCAACCAGTGTTTAGACAACATGGGCCGGAAGGAGAATGAAAAAGTGGGTATTTTCAACTGCCACGGCATGGGAGGAAATCAGGTAAAATTAAAACATAT
>NW_010338966.1:0-8894 GCF_000700745.2 Antrostomus carolinensis
CCCCCCCCCAAATCCAACACACTCTGAGATGCAGTTAGCCTCAGGCAAGCTTAAAATAAGTTCACCCAGAGGAGAACACTGATTTTTTGGCTATTGCCAGCAGGCCTGATGGCATGTAGAAAAACTGCCTTCGCAGGCAATGGTGCATGAGAGGAGGCATCCAGGGCTTGGCTGCGGAGAGGCTGGGGGGATCCCTCGCAGACACCCTGTGCGGCACAGTCGCAGAGCTGTGGTCCCAAATGGGGACTTAGCACTGCCCGTGACGTACGGTTTTCCTTGAGATGATGCAGTTTGCAGAATGCTGGATTGGACAAGGAGGTCAAGAAGCTCCAAAAGACCAGAGTCTCTGGCATTGCACTGTGTGGCTCAGCGCAGCACAACCCTCCAGAAATTCCAGCCGCGTTAAGCTCAGAAGCGGCAAGCAACCAAAGTCTTCCAAAACTCATCTCAGAGCGAGGGCCTCTCAATGAACCAGTCTAAAAAGATATAGAGAAAACAAACAAACAAACAAGACCACCTCAGGCTAGAGTTTACCTGTTGCTGTAAGGTCATCCCCGCTAGTCACTGTCCTGCACTCCCTGGGCAGTTTGTCTGGTCACTAGCTGGATGTACAAGGTAGTCTGCAAGAGAGCAGACCCCAGGCGCACACCCAGAGGCTTCCAGGAGCTTCTTTAGTTGTATGTAACTTATCCTCATCTGCCACACAAAGCAAAGGCCCAAACTCAGCTCACTTCACATAGCCCATGGGTGATTCGTGCAAGGAAGTCTGGCTGTGCCATCATCGTACGTGGCAGCAATTCTCTAATGAGTGGAAGAACTCATGAAATAAATAGAAAAGTACAAAGCTAGCATTTGCTAGGATGTTCTCTAGGCTTTTTATAGAATAATCTTGTTGGGATTTTTTTTGTCTACAGTCTGTATTTACGTCAACAAACAAGCAAACCTGGGGCCGTACCTTGACAGGAAAAAAGTGCAGCAGCTCCCAGAGCACTTTGGTCCGGTGCGGCCGCCGGCGGCCCTGCAGCAAGCGGTACAGGCCTGCATCGACTGCGCCCTCCAGCAAAAGGCAGTCTTCTCGCTCATCAAGCCGGGCTATGGAGGCGAGATGGTGTCAGGTAAAGCATTTTTGTAAGGGGTTTGTGGCCACCTGGGAAGTGCTTGAGACCTTAACCTGATCCCCAGTGCTGATTGTCCCAGCAGTCCCGTTCGCATCAGCGGGCTGGCAACCAGCTTTGAACATCACTTACACCTCTGTACAATGAGCGGCTGCAGGAATTGCCCGAGTGTCAGATGAAAGTCTGTTGGTGAGGAGCATGGCAGTGATGGTTCAGGGGAGGGACAGGGCTAGCTCCAGAGCCCTGTGCTCACTGCTCTTTGAAGCAGTGCTGAGTCCAGGCCTGTGAGCTGAGTTTTTCATGCATCCATACAAGCCCGCTTCATGCCACGGGGTTGCTCTAAAGGAAAACTCATAGAGAGTTCAGCTGCTGCTGTGTCCTCCACCTGCAGTTCATGAGCCAAATCTGTTCTCAGCTGTAGGAACTGCAAGAGGCCCATGGCAATTCCCCATACAGCAGGACTACAACTACATCAGAGAGAATCAGAGATCATAGGGAACTTCCCAGGAGCCCCCCATCTTCCTGCAGTGACACTTCTGGCTGTGTCCTGGTGCATCTCCCATGTCCCATGCTGAATCCCCTGGCCTAGCTCTCAGCCTGAACACAAACTTTTCTTTTAATGACAGCAAGAGTTTTGTGTCACAATATTTTTTTAGCATGTGAGGTTGCAGTGGGAATGAAACAATAGTGGGAATATAGGAACAACGCTCCCCAATGAGCTGCCGCAAACGAGTCAGGCACGAACATGAAGCAAAGGAACACAAGTCCAGTCAGTTCTGCAGGGACCACAGCAGCTCAGCTGTGCCATTGGGACCCTCTTGTGTGGCCCTCTGTGCAGCATATAAATCCTTCTTCCTATCACTCCTCTAGTTCTCTCTAATCACAGGTGTGCCTTCCCTAAGGGACATCAGAAATTCTCTTAAGAATGATCCAGATTTGTTCACAGAAACATGAGACTGAAGCAATTTAGAGTAAAGCTTAATTTTTGCCTAGTTCTGTGCTGCATATATGATTTTCACTGCAAGCAGGAGAGTCATGTTGTGCACCAAGCCTGCCAAACCCCTTGGTCTCAGTTCCTCTGAGCTGACTTGGCTTTAGGTACCTGAGCTAAAAGCATCTGGTCAACATTGCTCCCAACTTCATGCCTCTTCTAATCAGGGAGGGGTCAATGGACTCCTAGTCATGGTGTGGCTCTGAGATTGTAACTCACCCCCCGCCCAGCAGCACTACAGGCAGATTTTTGCAATTTATACTCATTAGTGGTGAACGAAGGTGTAGAATTGGAAAAAACCTCCCAGATGATGAAGTGCAGGTAGCCATATCATGTAGTTCTCCCTGCAAAACTCTTGACACTTGGATATGTCCTGCTACAATTGATCCCGGTGGGTCTGTTGTGACCCTTCCACATCTTTCATAGCTGGGACCTATGCCCTTTTTTGATTCCTGGCTAAATACATTCCCTGACAGCTTTGTCCAGGAATTTTAATTGCTCTGCTCTCACCCTTGAGTTCAATCTTAGATGTATTTCTAGAGAGCAGTCCTCGTCCTGCTAGACTGAAATTCACAGTTTCTTTCAGGTCCTTTCTGCATTGTGAGGAAGACTACTGGATTAGTGAAAGTAGTGCAAGTGTCTTCCCACAACCCCATGTAGCAGAGAGAGTGATGGATGCAGTGCCAGAGGGCAACTTTCTGTTCCCTGAACATCACTGTGGCTTCCCTATGCACCCCTTCAAGTGTGAATTCATCCTTCTCGAGCCTGGATAACCAGAATGGTGCTCATCAGTCCCGCTCAGGTTTTGCTCGTGGATTTGACACTCCCTTGTCTCTCCTGGAAATGCTTTGTTCAATACCTACCTCAATATCTGACTTTTTAATTGCTGTGTCACCTGGGTGACTCACGGGCATCTGGTGAGCCAGTCCCATCATTTCTCTTCCCATCAGGTCATGTTGAGCCTCCTCAAAAAAATATGGATTGCCATGTACTTTCTAGTGTTTTTTCCACCAATTTTTATTATTGCAGTGCTCAAGATCAACTAATCCTTTCTGTGCAATGTCCCAGTCCTCTTCTCCATTGATAATGCCTTGTAGCTTACAGCATCAACAGAATTTTTTTCTGCTGACACAGATCACTGCTGGTTCTTCTCCAGTGCTTGGGATCTCCTACCAGCAAAGCCTGTTGTCATCTCCTGACCCACCTTCCACATGGAATAATTTCCAGTTTAACAAAAGGTTTTCATACTTTACTTATTCCAGATAGACAACAACTGCCAACCTTTTCTTGCCTATAAATGCAATTAAAGCAGTAAATAAAGATCCATGATGAAGTCGGTAGCCCTCTCTTCAGTACAACACTGGAACCCTTTATTCATTCACAACCATGTCTTTAATTCTTGTCTCCCCATTATCTTTTAAAGCCTTGGGTATTGCTGAAGTCAGCCTAATAGCCCATCACTGGCAGATCACTTTCTTTCCCCTTCCTTAGACCAGGGTATCATAATGGCTTCTTTCCAATCACACAATACAGTTTTCAGTTGGATGCATATATTAGAAATCCTTGCACTGCTGGCCATGCCAGTCAGCACCTTTCAGCATTCCAGGGGGAAGGTGATCTGGGTCACACAGACTCAGCTCCTTAAGTTCCTCCACTTTGTTTTGTACTTCAGGTGGTGTAATTATGTAAAATAGTTTAAGACATACAAATACTCGTATTAAATCTTTTCCCCTGCTCTCATTCTTCCTCCTGCTGTGCATCCCCAGGTATTGAATTGCTCCTGCTTGCTTTCCAGTTTCAGCTTCTTTTGAGGGTAAGCAGCATCTCCTGAACCTGCTGGTAGTGAACAGTATTGGGTATGTCCTGCGCTTCCTGAAGAAGCTCTGTCGCAGCCTCTTGTGTGACAATCTCTTCAGCAACCAGCCTTTCCAGCAGTACAACGCCGTGTCAGAAAGCCCAGAGGTGTATGAAAACAGACGGATGGAGGCAGGTAGGCTGCTTGATCAGTTTGATCTCAAGATTTTATATTGCAGAAGAAATGGCTTTATCTTTTTGGTCCTTTACTGTATATGGTAGAGAACTGCAGATCCCTGTGGGACATTTCTAGAGCAAGGCAAAGGGCTGACTTGCAGTATTTTCCCCAGTGGCTACAGAGGAGGTTTTGAGGTGAAAACTACTGTCTTTAGGAACTCCAGCAGTGACAGGGATAATTTTGTTATTATTTTATATATCTTTGTTTCTTTTATCTCTTCTCCTAAAGCAACAAATATAAACAAATATAATATATATCATATAAACCCATTGCCCTTGTTTCTGTCAATTCTCTCACATAACTTTTGGCCTCCTGGCCCTGGGGTAAAAGCCTCAAAGGAATTAAGTTCCACCAAGTTTCAGGCAGGTGAGAAGGTAGAGGGGAAATTTCTCTCTCCTTCCACTCAACCACCATATTAGACACTGAAGGTTCCCCACTGAGTACCGAGTCTCCTCTGCTTTCAGACTCAGCGCAGAGTGTTACCTGTCCCTGCTCTCCAGACATTTCTGCTCATGCACTGCCTTGGCTCACTGGGTGCAGTGAGAGGTAGGAGGCCAGGTGAGCGTGTGGACCCCAGCCCCCACTTTGGTGTCACCATTGCACTAATAGAAAATCACTATTGTAATGGGTGTGCTGTGACCCAGCACTGCCCCAGCACTTCGTTACCTGCGTGCTTCCCTGCTCACATGCTGCTCATTTTAAGGACGATCTGCAGAGCAGCACGGTCTGCCTTCACTCGAGGGGATCTCTTACCAGGAGAGAGGAGAAAGCTGCTCTCAGCAATGCAGTTCTGGGTCACTGCTGTTAGCATAAATCTAAGGTAATGTTATTAGCTGGAGAACACTCAGCCTGGATCCCGATCTGTCACCAGCACCCATGAGTGTAAACCTAAATGAGAGCCATTACTGCTAAGGGGTTTGCTTTGCTACTTGTGGGAGTGTTTTTCCTAGTTTGAAATGCCTGTGGGCACGAACATGGTCCCTGCCTTAGTGCTTGACCACGTGGGGCAAAGCCTGGAGGGGCTGTGGTGTGGGGCAGACGCACCCATGGATGGTGGTGGTCCAGAGAGCCACCTGCCCTGAGCAGCACCAGGCTCCCAGGTGAATGGCACACCTGGACTTTCTTCTTACACACACCCCAGCGTGCTGGGACGAGGTTCTGACCCTCGGGCGCAGCCCCCGTGGAGCTGGGATATGCCTGCAGCCCCCATCTACAATCAGTAGCTGGAGAGCTGCCCTGGGGCCCTACTACAGACATTGCAAAAGTTTAGAAAAAAAAGAAAGATGCAGAGTTACGGCCCTGAACCTCTGCTTCACCTGCAGGCTTCCTCCTGACTTAAAATTATTTTTCCTTCTCTCTTATTAACGACACTGTGGGTGTTTGGGGAGCACAGTCTCTCATGCATTCAATTTAATGGCAGATACATGCTGGCAGCTGAGAGAAAGGTGTTTTAGTGTCCACAATTATCAACCATGAACTGCTTGTTTGCCAAGAAGACCCTAAGTGTGTGCTTCACACACCAAAGCTGGGAGTGGGCTGTGTACACAGCGCAGAAATTGCACTTTTGTGCAAAGAAATCCAGCTGTCATTCTTACGTACAGGGGAGGAAAGGCAGGAACCCAGACTGAAAAGCAATATTTTTTTTCCTCTGGACTAGGACATGTTTTTGAGAGGTCAAGGGATTTCTGTAGCACTGAATGAGTGCAGCCCAGGAGGCCTGGCATTTGTGTTTGCATTTGCATTTTAATTTGCATGTACATTTGCATTTACTTTTGCACGGCAAGGCTGTATGTGATGGAAGGCAACTCCACAACTGGAGCATCACCCTCCCTACATAATTCAGTGCAGATGTCCCTGACACTGGGTCTGCCCAGCCACCAAGGAAGAGGCAAAAATAATATTTTATTATTGCAGGCCATTATTGCCTTTATCCCCAGGCACGAGCTATGGATGTTAGGGAGGGCTTTTCTTCCCTGGCTCTCCCACTGCTGGGGGGCAATTAATAGCCTCCCTGAAGGCACCATGGGCTGCTGGGCAGGCTGGGCTAGTCAGGGCTGGTGCTGGCCTGGGCTCTCCTCCCCTCTGCCTGGGAGTGTGATGGGGGAAGAGGCAGTGGGTCTTGGAGCTTTTATATCTCCATCACCAGCAGCACTGTGGTACAGTGGAGAATGTGAGCTGTGAAATAGCTGAGGGCAGTGGTTATACATGGGGTTAAAACTCCCCCACCAGGCTCCAGCTTGCTCACCCTGGGGTGAGCCACTGACCAGCTCAGCAGTGAGCCATAGAGTGGATCAGCATGACCTGCAGAAATTTAGGTGCTTCCCTGTTGAAGTGGAGAGGTGGGAGAGGTGATGGAAGAGCCACCCGGTCCCGCAGTGAGGGATGCTGTAATGAGCAGTGCTGTTTCCAGAGCAGCTGGGTGCTCAGGTGGCTCTCTGAGCTGACAGTCCCAAAAGAGGACTCTTCTTCCACCAAAGATTATAGAAATATGGTGAGACAGGATTTGAGGATACTTTCAGCACTCTGCTGACCACTGACCTGGTGTACCAAAATTGGTGAATCTGCGTTGCTCTGCTGAAACCTGTCAATGGGCCTGGGGTGGCTGGGAGGAAGCTCAGCATCTTCACCAGCTAACTCACTGTCTCATTGTGGGCCCCAGGATGCAGGCTGGAGAGCCAGGGGCTAGTTTCAGTGCAGCCAGGTAGTTGTTTGGAAAACCCACCTACAAGAGTACTACTCGGCCCCAGAGTGCACATGACGGCATGGAAAGGAAAATTAACTCTGCCACAAAAAGCCCTTGAAATGGGGAATTTTGGAGAGGGGGAAAACTGTCTCTTCCAAAGGACAACTTGTGCCCAGCTCAGGAGCTGTCTGTCCATGGCTGTGTGGCAGAGGAGCTGGATTGATGGCCTTGCACTCTTCATGCTGTGCTCAGCCAGAGACAGGCAGATAAGTAATATTCCTGTTCATCATGTCAGGCTCAACAGCTCCGTTGACACCAGTGGAATAACTCCAGTTTTAGGCACTAGGGCTTGAGCCACTGAGTCTATGTTTAATGCTGCATTGCCTGAATCTCCTTCCATCTCTCTAGGAGCCAGCATTTCTCTGCAGCAAGGTCAGCAAAAGGGGGGACCTCTGCTACACAGAAGAGAGACAGGGTTTCCCCTGTAGTGGCAATAATAAGGAAGACAGTAGGAGATCTTCTTGCAGACGGGTTTGTGAGGGCGCCTGTTGGGATAGAGCTCGCATGGAAGGAGCAGGGCCGTAATAAAGCACTGCAGGAAGCCATGCAAAGCAGCCACATTTTTCATTGTTTCTGTTCTCCAGCTTGTAATCAAGATGTTCTTTCTTTTAAAATAACGTGCTTTTCAGCCCCTGTGTACCAATGAATTTAATACATGTATTGACTTTGGTGTAGTTACTCTTGATTTACACTGGCAGAAGTGAGAGGAGAAGCCGGCATCACGTCCAGTCATATTAATCCACTTACACCATATAGGAGTCACCTTTTAACCTTGCCCCAAAGCACATGCCCCTAAGCCATTATTCACCTGTGCTCACAGCAAACTGCCAGATGCTAATGGCTGTGTACAGGCCAGGTGGGAGTTGGTGACATATGCGTATGTCACTTACAGCCATGTTTTACGCCTCTAAGAAGTACGCACCCACCGTGCTGTGCCGAGCACCGGCCTCTGCAATGGGCCTTATTGACTGTGCGTTACGCTCCCTGCCCCTGCGCCCCTGTGCTCTGCCTACCCTGCCAATGCCTTTTGCACTGGCACCCACCAGCCCCACATGTGGGGCCAGGGTCCTTCTCCAGCCCTCTCCCAATGTCAGTGGCTTCACTGCCTTGTCTTGGCACATTTGGGGACATATCCCACAGCTCTTTCTCAGCTGGGAGAGGACTTTCTGGTTCATGAGAGCAATTTGTGGGGAGCAGCCCTTGGGATGACTCCCAGGACTTTATCTGGGAATTGCCCTGCATTACAGCAAATCCTGAGATGTTACCTGTCCCCACAGCACCTGGGTTCAAAGCACCTCTGGACCTGCACCCCAGAATTTTCCATGAGAGAGGTAGTGCAGTTCAAACTAAAATGATTGCAAGATCTGGGTGAGCTCTGCAGAAAATGCTATGAAGTGTGTCAGAGGCTACATGGATGGGAAGCTAACAGAGATCCTGTGAAGTGCCTCCATCCACACCCTCTGCATTCAGCTTTCATTAGTCCACCCATGCTGAGCTAGTGGAGGCTTGGATGTAAGCATGTGAAAGGGACATTTCTGGAACACCTACATACTGTTGACGTGCACCTATGCAATGTTGGACTGTTATTTTTCAGAGGAAAGCATGTTCGCTATAAAACTTCTTACCAACATTATAGTTGGCACAGAAATTGAAACAGTTTTTCTTATGTGGGAAGCATCAAACTTGAAAAGCATCTTCTTTTTTCCCCTTTCAGTCAATCCTTTCTATGCTCTTTCTGTCCTGAACCTTGGGTTTTAGTTATTTTGTTCTGTTAGACAAGGACACTTGTGGCCCCTCTGTATCCTTGTCCTCATCAGGAAGGAACACAAGGCAGGATGGTCTGTGAATAGGGTGTCCAGCCTTGCTCATCTCCCCGCAGCCAGGTCAAACTTGTATGTGTAGATGCCATATGACGACCCCCATCCCTGGCCACAGAAGAACAGCACCTCTTCTCATGGCAGTGGCTGGAGGTAGGGCCCCATATGTAGCAGAAGCACAGCAGGAGGTAGAGGT
>NW_010338966.1:8923-28849 GCF_000700745.2 Antrostomus carolinensis
GTGCCTCTATATATGGGAAAGTGGGATCTTTCTATCTACAAGCACTTGAAAAGCCGGTACGAGGAGTACTGTAGCAATGCACTGTATGGGTGTGACTAGTAGGCAGGACACTAGGCTGGGAGCTGGATTTTGTCAGAGATATTCCCATTGATTGTGCGGGCAAGTCACCCTTCCATGCTGTGCCTTTATTTGAGCATCTGTCCAAGGAGGGCAATAATTCTTGCCATCATGTGAAAAAACCTAAAATAGCTAGGAAAAAAAAAAAATAACATGATAGAAAACCACATATTATTGCAATCAATATTTTCTGTTCCAAGCACCAGATAAACAGCAGCTCAGAAATTTCAAGCCCAGAGAGGGCAAGAAAAATGTTGTCTTTCCCCTTTCTAGTACCGTGGCTTGTTTAATCTTGTCTTGTTGCATGTTATGTGGAACAGTGCTTCTGGCTTCTCAGCACACTCAGAATAAATGGCTTTTATGGCTATCAATGGCTTCAGCTCTCTTCAGCATTTAATTACCTGCAAAGGCCATTTATTGCCTCATATATTCCTCTACCATGTACATTATCCTTTAAACAATAAATAAAATATTAAGGTCACTCTTAAAGAGGGAGCAGAGGAACTGCAGAAGCCATCCAGCCACAGCAAAGCCTAATATAAAAAGTTTCTCTGGTCTTTGGGGCATTTGAATTGATGGCAGAGCCTGCAGTAGAGCAGAGAAAGGGTGGGATGGCTGCAGGCATTCCTTCCTTCCTTCCTTCCTTCCTTCCTTCCTTCCTTCCTTCCTTCCTTCCTTCCTTCCTTCCTTCCTTCCTTCCTTCCTTCCGTGGGTGCATGAGTCCATGCATCCATCAGCAGGCTGGTTGCCTCCTCCGTCTCCAGACCCAACCCAGCTAACTGCAGGGCAGGGCAGGGCAGGGCATCCCACCGAGGACCCCCATACTGAGGTCCTGCCTGCATCTGGAATGCCATCCCCAGAACTAGCTTCCTGAAATGAGGTGTCCAGGGTGGTAACTCTGTGGCAGAGCAGAAAGAGAGGCAACTTGTTGTCATTCAGAAACCTGAGGAGGGACGAGAACAGCTTAGCATGGTACAAGAGGTAGGAAGTAAAAGTGAGAGGGTGAAAGAAAAGAGACAGTCAGGCAATGCTCCTGTAGAAGGGTTTCATGAAGGTGGTAGTAGAGTATGCTTTAGCATTCAGGCCCTTTAAACCTAGACCAGAAGAAACTAATGAAAGGTACACTAAAGGGCAAATCCTGGCAGGAAGAAAAATGAGAGATGGATGGGAGAGATGAAATTCACCTGGGATATAACTTGTCTGAACTCTATAGAATTGGCAGAATTGGATAAATTGACCCTTCTGACCTTTGAGCTGTGTGATTACTGTTTGCTTACCCCCAAATGAAGAGAGAGTCCCTGTCTATTCCTTTAAATTTATGAAATTGTATCTCCTTGTGGATGTTGAGTGATGAAGCTACAAGCAGACATCCCTCCAGCGGTCAGCCCAAGGGAAATACTCCTTCCCAGCTTCTGCCAGGCTGTTTTACCTCCATAGTCTTGAGAAGGTGCAAGAAAACCTATCCCTTTTGAAAAGCTACCCCCAGGGGCGTGGTCACTCTGCTCCCAGTGGCAGATGAGGAGAAGCCCAAAGGCCCTTCTGTCCTTTAGCCTAGGATGTGCTCAGAGCCATGGCACAGGCACCAACAGTGCTGGAGTTTGCCTGGCTTGCAACCATGGAGGTTAGAAGAGAGAGATAAGCTATGTAATATAATATAAAGAAGGGAAAAGAGATGCTTTATTTTTCCATATCAAACGGTATGCATAATGAAAGTGGATGAAATGATGGATGTAAATACATGAAGCATGATGGATGAGATCATATCCACTAAAGTAAAAATACCCCTGGGTACAAACACTTAATTCAAGCTTTACATGCACAGTCATGTGAAGGAAGCATGGGCACTCTTTTAGAGTCCCAGTCAGGTAAATCATGTGATTGTAACTTTGTTTTATCTTCAGTTTTAGCTTTAACTTTCTTTTTCCATAGAGCTATATAATTCCTTTAGGAGATTTCTGAAGTTACAAGTCTGGGCTTTGATTATAAATAGCTTAAATTAAAGTGGAAACAGGAATTTCCATTCCTAAACTCATTAAATATCGATACACATTTCTGTGATCCAACATGAGCATGTTTCAAGGAATCAGATCAGCAGGCCACAGGCCAGAACTGATGACGAAAAATCTACCCCCCCCCCCGCAAATGACATGTGTGTTAGTCAGCATGATCCACCAGATCTTTCATAGATAGGAAGGAGGAAAAAGATGATCCTCAGGATCCTTACCCTGTGCCAGTTCCAGCCACATCAGATAACATCACTTGGGATCTGCATGGGATGTGTCAGTGTAGGCTCTGATAGCCCATGAAAGCCGTGGGCAATTAGCTGTGCAGCTCCTTGCAGCTGGGTTGCTGTCCCAGCCAGGGTAATAGAAAGACTGGCTACGACAGTGAACAAAACAAGAAATGTTTTGGAAGAGAGATGAACACTTGCTGGTGTTTTGTGAATCTTGCTTCTGGGACTGCCTGGTACCTGGCACCTATGGTGTCCTGTTCTGCTCAGGTTAGGGGGAGGGTTTTTTTGGATCTTTGAGTGGTAGCAACGACAATTACTTTGAGAGGTTCTACTAAACTACAGTCTATTAAAAAGTGTTGTAAAAAATGTAGCGGTGTTACGAAAGATAAATGACTTGGCAATGAAAGCTCACAATATAAATGACTTGGCGAAGGAAACTTACACACTACTGACACTTACTGCCAAAACTAAAACTTACAGTGACTTAGCAAACACTAGCAATGTCAACCACTAACAGTGAACTAAACAATAACTATCAAGCTTGCTATCATTTGGCAATACCAAAAACTTATATCAATACTAAGAACTAGTGATCGCTTAACAACACTAAAAACTTATATTGATGTTACCCTTATGTGTCAGGAATGCTTGCATTAAAAGTGGTGGAGGGTGTCTCCCTTATTTGCATTGGAAGCAGTGGTGGTGGTAACCATCTTTTTACCATGCAGGAGTCGTTGGGTTACTTTGTGGGTCCCTCATTTGCAGCCCCTTGTTACTGTGCAGAATCCACCCTGCACTTCCCTGAGACCATTAGGCCTCTTATCAGAAAGGATCGGTTGTGGGTCCCTTGATGTGTCTCACACGTCCTCTTATGGGCAAGGGAGTCCTTCAACAGACAGTTGTAGTCTTGCAACTGGAAGGTGTGAGCTCATCTCTTTTATCAGCAAGGCTGCTCATCCTTTGAGACAATTAGACTTTTTACAATGGGATGTTTGAGACAAACCATTTGTTCTTTTGGTCCCTTACATATGGCAGGGCCTGGGCTTGTACCTCCATGGGAGGAAGCAGAGCCAGCTGAAAGGGGGGAAAAGGAATTCTTGTGTTTAAGTTATTGCCATTTGACAGGTTTCAAAGCAGATTCAGAATTTTTTTCAGGGGACGTCACTGATTTTTGCTTAGTTTGCTTGTTCTTCAGTTTTTCAGCTCAATTTTTCTTCTCCCCCATGTTGCTCTTCTTTTTAGCCTTTTAGATTAAAAGTTTAAAAGGCTCTTCCTCCTTTATCTGTCTTTATCTACCTTCTGTTTATCCTTTCCCAGTTCACTTCAAAATAAATGGAAGCCCACACACAATGGCTTTTCCAGTTCTATGGAAAAAAACCCTATTTTTTTCTTGAAAAGTCTCGGTCCCTGTTTAATCAACAGTGCTCCCCAGCTCCTTAGGATTTATTTGTTTGTGGTAATTATACAGAGTACATCAAAGTGCCTTTTGGAAAGTAGTAACACACAGCATCTGCCTGAAGAACATTCATCTGTTGGCAAAATGAGTGCAGAGCAGGAGATTATAGCAATTAAGAGAGTAACAGAAGCAAACTGTTGGCAGTGATGCGCAGTTTGGTGTTTGTGCTGGGATGGTGCTGGCCTAGACAGCAGTGAGAAAGGTAGGGGTGCAAGGCGAGGAGTTGCAGCACCAGCAGCTGGGCAAGAGAAATGTATCCTCACCTCTCACTGCAAATGGAGGTTGGGGAATCAGGTACTTTATGGTGGGTTTCTTCACGAAAGAGGTAAGGTTACAGAGGGAATTTAAGCAAAAAGGCGACAGTGGCTTTCTAGACTTCAGCAGAGAAGCCAAACTTAAGGAGAATGTAGTGAAGCTGGAGGTGAGTCCTGGGATGGGGTGCGGCACACAGGCGTGAAGGAAAACTGGCTTTGTGGGATTGTGGAGAGAGGAAGAGATAAAATTACCTGAGAAAGTGGATTTTGTGAGTTCCTAGATGCTGGGACCAAAGGTCAGCCAGAGACATCAGAAGCAGCAGCGAAGGCGGCAGAAAAAGAAAGGATTTGTGAGGGGGAGCTAAGGCTTTAGGGACCAGCTACCTTGTATTCATATGGCAGAAGAAATCCCAGAAGAAATATCAGAATTCCAGCTGAGCTGCAGCACTGGGCAGAGAGAAATGAAACAAAGACTTTAGAAAAGATCTTATGCCTACATATAAACACTTGTACAGGCTCATGCTTTATGTGTGTTCTACCTAATTTCTGGATGAGGTTATTTGTTATTAATGGGCAAACACAACTTATTTTGCAGTTGCCACACTTTAGACATCTCATTCTTGTGTCTCATATTATTTGTTTTTAAAACAAAAAATTGCTGTTAAATATTTTAAGCCAGTACTGAGCAATATAATTCAGGGAAACTCCTCATGGTGGTAGCAGAACAGAAATGTACCAAGTACTTCAGCTGCAGAGAACCCCAGTATATAACACCTTGAAATTTTCAAATAACACAGTTATTTTCATCTAGTCTATTCTATATACAGCTTTTTGTGACTTTTATCAATGCTGATTTATAAGTATATGGAGTACCTTGGAAAGTACTCCGATAGAAAAGCCCCTCTGGGTACTGCTAGAAACTGAAGACTAAAAAGATCGATCACAGCCTCTCCCATCTCCCTCGGCCAGTGCAGAACTATTGCTGCACTAAGACACAGAACTATACAACCCCGATAAATCTCCTTTTCATGATGTACACCTTGGTGTAACATAAAGGCAAGGGAGAAGGGAAGACACTGGAGGAGCAGATCTGAAATCAGGAGGAAGAGACCAAAGGAAGACTTTTTCTACAGGATGGATCCCTATGTCATTGAAGTCCCTTTGCCTTCTCTTGTGGGTATGCAGTGCCTAAACAATTTGCCCACGCTCTAAGATAGGACTGAAATCTCTCCATTGCAACACAGTTACTCAATCATCCCCAAGCACATTTAAAAAAAAAAAAAATCCTTGATGGGTTATTTATACACACGAGTACCTTTTATTATCAAATCTAATATATTTGTCAGCAGCTAGCTTGTGAATTTGCTCTACCTTTTTACTGAGTTTGGACAATAAAACCATGTTGATCTGTTCCCAGCCAGTTTCATTCCCTGGTTCTACCGCATTAAACACAATGTGGCTGTTGTCTGGGTTGCAAACTCCCAAGGGAAATTGTTTAAATAATGAAAAAAAAATTGCCGGTGCTGAAGTCCTTGCAATCAGAACAACACTGGATTTTGGAAAATTCTCTAAAAAATTTAAGTTCTTGATGTTAACTGACTGGCAGCTTCTCCTTCGGGGATTTGGCATTTCAGTTATGGCAAATATTTTTTAGCAGCTAGGACACAGCGAGATGATACATGTTGCAGTAAAGCCTCAGACTAAACCCTGGAGAATTCACTGCAGGGTTTATCTCCAGCCTATGACCATGGTTTCAATGTTCAGAATATCTACATTCACAAGTGGATGAGGCTTATTTACATTTTCCTGTTCTGACTGACGAGTAGCCTCCGTTTTTCTCCCCTGTGGATGCAATTGTGTGTTCCTATAACCCATGGAAAAGTTATCCTGTAGACCAAAAACGCAGGCATGACAGCACTAAATCGCTGTCGGTGGATGCCCTGGGCTGCCTGCTCACTCGCTGCCTCTCTGCAGCAGCCTCAGGGATGCTGTGGCTCCTTGGCATGACAGCACTAAATCGCTGTCGGTGGATGCCCTGGGCTACCTGCTCACTCGCTGCCTCTCTGCAGCAGCCTCGGGGATGCTGTGGCTCCTTGGGGACGTGTCTCCCTGACACTCTGCCTTGGCAAGCAGCAAGCAGCTCAGCTCCGCTGCCATGAACCAGATGTTGCTCCCTGTAATGCTTTCCATGTCCAGCAGAACTGTGGCAGCCATGGGCTGGTGTGGAAAAGGTCAGGCCCTTGCCCAGCTGTGGAGGGTGTAGATGCACGCACCAGAGAGTGGTATTAACACAGTGTAGAAGCACCTGCTAAAGGGTGACATCATATTTTCATTGTGCTGCATGCCTGGACGGGCAATGGAGCTAAAAGGAATGGGCTGGTGCTGTAATCCCAGAGTAAATCACAGCAGGCAGAGCTGGAAAGTCTTAATCCATCATAGGAAGCTCTTATCTTTAGATAGATGTATGCAGGCTCAAGCTACAAAGAAGATAAGGTCCATGGTCCATTTCTGAGTGGATAGAAATGTGTGAAGCTCTTTGGCAGACACAGAAAAAGTTATTTTTTAATCTTTTAAGAGCTGATGTTAAAACAGAAGATAGCAGCTCAGAACAAAGACACATCTTTCACACTCTTAAATACTGTTAAGATCTATCTGCTCTCTCCCTCTCTGGCTCACAGATTGAACTGATGGTTAAACTCACCTGAAGTATTTCCTGCTGCATTTCTGCATCTGCTTTTTGTGTTTCCTCACTTTTATTTTTCCTTCCATGAAGGCTGAGATGCAGGGTTTCTAACCTCCACAGCTGCCTAAAACTGTCCCCTCCCTCTCCCCCCCACTGCCTCCCTGATAGGGCAAATGCCATCCTTGTGAAAGGAGCTGGAGCCAAGGTCAGGGACTATAAAATACAGGTGGAGATAAAACCATACAAGGAGTCTCTCGATAAGATTTTGACACAGTGGCTGGCTCCTCTCAAAATTACTGGGAGATGAGAAAAGGCTGATCCTGGCTGGGGAGAGGAGAGGTCTGAGGAAGCTATGATATCATGCCACTTAAAATATGGAGTTCACATCTGGTCAACCCATTATAGAAAATATATGGTAGCACTTAAAAAGGTACCAGGATGGGTCGAAGGGCAAAGGCCATCACTAAACAGTATGAGGAATAGGACACAAAAAAGGAAGAGTAGGGGTGGAGAGAAGAAAGAAAGAAAGAAAGAAAGAAAGAAAGAAAGAAAGAAAGAAAGAAAGAAAGAAAGAAAGAAAGAAAGAAAGAAAGAAAGAAAGAAAGAAAGAAAGAAAGAAAGAAAGAAAGAAAGAAAGAAATATACTGACTGTGAGGAAAATAAGTTAATGGGGAATTTAATTAGAGCAAATACAAATGATCAAGCATTGCAGATGCTGGAATAAAAGGTTACAAAATGACAAAAAAGTATTGGTCTAGAAGGAAGGGCAGTTGTCCTGGGAAGCTATTGGTGTGTAAAAGAGGATCTCGCTGGTTTGTGGATCAGTGTTTGGTGTGCTCAGAGGTCGGGATGCGGGTTTCCATCAGTGCCCCTTCAGCTGGATGCAGCCACTCCATGGCTGTGCAGGATGTGGCCTGTTGACTGGGAATGGGGACCCCAGTCCCAGTTCACTGCCCTGAGCTTAGGCTCTGCTATCCCAGCAGCAATCTGGGGATGAAGCCAGAGAAGAGCATGGGGGTCTCAGGAAAGGGAAAGCTGGATGAATAAGAGTGCGAGATGGATGGAAGGGGAACAGCCTTGGGAAGAAATGGCTATGCAGGTCAGTGGTGTGGGAGGAGGGAAAACAGAAAAGGGAGATAGAAATATAGCTGGCAAAATGAGAGAATAGCTGCTGGTGTGGGAAAGCAGCATTAGAGCAAGGTCAAGATGGTGGGAATATGAAGGACAAAGCAGTAGGAAGAGATGATGGGAAAGAACAGAGGGAGGAGCAGGGGGGTCTATAAGGGAAGGGAGCCTGAGACAGGTAAAGGGAGAGAAGCATCATTTTTTGTGTTTCTGGAGTGCGTCTATTCCCAGACACTACCAAAGGTCCATTGTACGTGTTCTGCATCAAACATGAGGTATACATCCATGTGGCACGCCGTAGTGGCATACAGATACTGCTGAGGCAAAGGACTTAACATGTTACAGAGATGAGAGACAAAACAAGTACTTTTCTTCATCCTAAGAACAACTGGGGTCCAGAGATGACAGATAACTTGACCAAGGTCACTCCAGAGCTGTGCAGGTTTTCATCTTCAGGAATTTGGCTAGGAAACATACAGGCTGCTACTTTAAAGAAATTCAGCTAAAGAAACGTGCATTTTAAAACTGGGAAAGCAGCTGATTATTTTCTCTCCACCTTTGCTGCATTTTAAGATGTGCTGTATGTAACAGCCTTGGGTTTGTCAGTCCAGTTGCCTGTGGACCATTCATGGAAAGGAAAACTATGCCAAAATGGCTTGAGCATCTCTGGGTGGTGCACAGTTGTAAAGGAGACTACTGTCTGTGCTCAAAGCAAAGGCTCAAAGCAGCTTTCTTATAAATCCTGCTTTAAAACATTGTGTACTAATTTCTCACTAGTGTGTGCCCTTCTGCTGACTACCTAGAAAATAAAATGTAAAAGTGCAACAGAATACAGAAGGGCTAAACTACAGATTTATGAAACTGTTTCATTTTAAACCTCCATAGAGAGTTATGTTTTCTTCTGTTGTCTTAGAAAACATGCTTTTCCCTAATTGGCCAAAGTGGGATTAGTAGCTGTGAAAGCCGTACACTTTACAAGGCCTTCTGGGATCTTACAAAATGCAGATATTTTCATATGCATCATTGGTGGAGCCCCAACTCATGCAGCTTCTCTGTGGTACAAACTAATAAGGAGCTGGAGAAATATGAACACAAAGAGCTTCCAGAGTCTTTTGTAATTCTTGGACAGTGGAGCCCATCCCCTCTTGTTGCCTTCTGTGCTACTGTAAGGAGCCCTGGACCCCTCATAGGAGCCCTTGCCACCATCCTCTCTCACCCTCTGTGGCTGCTTCTTGCAGTGGAGAAGATGTCAGTCATAGGATCCAAGGACAATTGAGGTGGGAAGGGACCCCAGTAGGTCTCTGGTCCAACCTCTTGCCCAAAGCAGGATGAGCCATGGGGCCAGACCAGGTTGCTCAAGGCTTTGTCAAGTTGTATCTGGAAAAACTCCATTACCGGAGCCTTCACAGTCTCTCTCCAGGCAACCTCTGCCACTGCCCTGCTGTCCTCACAGGGAAAAGGTTTCTTCTTACGTCCAGCCTGAAGTTTTCATTTCAGTTTTTGCCTGTAGTCTCCTGTTCTCCTGCCACACACATCTGTGAATAGCCTGGCTCCATCTTCTTGGTGACCTCCCCATGGATCCTGGGGGGCTGCTGTGCTGCTGTTACATTCCTACCTCCAAGCTGCCTCTCCCCCGGGCTGAACAGGCCCTGTTCCCCCAGCCTCTCCTCACAGGGCAAGTGCTCCAGGCCCCAGGCATCTTGATGGTCCTCTGCTGAACTCACCCATTTGTTCATGTCTGTCTGGTATTGCAGAGACCAGACTCAGATGCCACGTTAGACCCCTGCAGTACCCTACCAGTTTCTCACTCATACCAACCATAAAGTTCTTCTTGGTTGCAAGAATATTGTGGGATACCATGGCAAATGACATCCACTGCTCTCCCTTTGCCCACAAATCCAGTTGCTTTATGACAGAAGGCAATCAGGTTCGTCAGGTGTGGCTGATCCTTGGTGAACCCATACAGACACCTTCACCTCCTTTTGTGCTGCTGGGAGGGTGGTCATGAAATGCAGTTGTCTTCTCCTGCCCTGAAGTGTCACCGGGGACTGAGTGACCCCTCAGGGGCATAATGGATTTCTCTGTGCCCTGAAAGTCCCCCGGGCCTGCTTGCCTCTTCCCTCCCATATGCGGGTCTCTCCTGGGGGTACACAGAACATTGCAGGACATGGGCTCATGGCGACGTGGTTGCTCAAGGTGCATCAGCTCGTGCAGTTTTACAAAGCAGCCTGCACTCAGCAGGGAACACGGAAGCTGACCTTTTAAAACTGTATGATTTAAAACCTGTAACCACACATACTTGAATGCACAGTCTCCTTTTTCCTAATCTAACTGTGACCTGCCTTTCATCATGAACTTCTTTTGGTCAGGAGGAGCTGACTCTGATGAGTTGCTCTTGTAATCTACTGACTGCTCATGTCAACTTGAAGATCAGGAGCTCTGAAAAGGCTTGCTTAGAAACCTGACTGCTTGTGAGATGATCCCTGCTACCCTCTGTCCAATGAAGACATGAATATGACTTTTCACATTCCCAGAGCACCTTTCACTGGGGCATGTTTCAAACAGTAATGAATTGAGGCTCCTGCTTGGTCTGTGACAATAGGCATCATTACTCCCATTTCTGAGCCCAAAGCAGAGACATGTGGAATAAATTGATCTAGATTAAGAAAAGAGTCTTAGGCAGGGTCAGGAACAGAACTGACAGCGTCTGGCTCCTCGCCATAGTCTCGTACACAACTCATGGGTGTCCTTCCATGGGGAGACTTCATCCACACGTCTTATTTCACAGACTACTGGGGGAGCCTGACATTGGTCAAAAAATCCCTGGTGTCTGCTTATAAATTTTGGAGTCATTTACAGACATAGTAATAAAAGCTATATGCCATTTATTTATCAAGGCTGTTTTAATGTGCTGTTTGTTGTTTTGATAGTCTGTATCTTCTTCATATTGTAATCATATTAAAAGAGCATTCTTTTCCTGGAATAAAGAGGTAATGATTCACAAGAGGCATAATTATTCCACGCGGTGCAGGCAGGATGCTGCAGAAAGAGCTGTCTTCTCTATGCATAAGAGGCTTTTATTGCAAGTGTTCTACACAGTAATTAAATTCCTTTGAATGAGGAGACTTGATTGGATTTTCTTTGGTTTATTGGGAGGAGTCTGAAAAGCAAGGTATTTAGCTCAAATGCCATACAATTTTGGCATCTGTTGGAGGCTAGGGAGAGAGGTTCAGAGTGTCTGATTCCCATTTCTCTTATGCTAGTGTTACGTTAGCTGAACTCTGTTGAATTAAATTGAATTACACCCTCTTTGTATTTGTGTGAGAATCAAGCTCAGAAATCCCTGGTAGAAAGCAGCAGGATACCTGAATGCATGCTGTAACCATCCAAATTATATAAGGGAAAAAAAGCCTTGCTAAAGCAATGTTACTTGCAGTTGTAAAGGCAGGTGCCCAAAAGTAAGGAAACTTCACATTGACATCTGTCCTTTAGATCTGATGTTTGTCTTATGGCAAATCCAGCCTTAGCCCAGAATGGGACAAAGTTTTAAAAGACAGCAGCATGAAAATAAAAAGTCTGGCAATCGTGTAACAGAAATCTGCACTGTGGCTTGACACATGAGCCAGGATGCTGGCGTGGCACAACTCTTGAGTATCTGAGTTGCAAACTAAATCATGCTTGTTTAATGTCCACTACTGTACACAGATGTCAAGGTGTGGGGTTTTTCGAAGCAAAAGAGTAAAAATGTAAATTAAAAGGGAAACTATTATATACAGACTCGACATCTATCAGCAATGGGTTTGGGGTCTTGTAGCATAAATTACTGCATATATTCTTCTCGTTACTCCATAAGGCTACCAAATAGGTCAGGAGGAGAGTGTTGCTCAGGCAGGGCCATGGGGGTAATTTCACCCTGCTCAGATGTCTCTGGAGGGACAGTATGCATGATGAGGAAAGTGGCATTTTCAACAACTCAAAGAAGTGTTGTGGGGCAATAGGAGGCACTTTCCTAACCTAGGGGTTCCCTGCCTGCCAGGTGTTAACACCTTGTTTCATCCAGTGAGAGTGGGAATCTCTAAAGTGCAGGTTTCCAGCATTTGTAGGGGTCACGTGAAGGTTTGGATTTCAGAGTGGTTTCCAGGGGCTCTGCTCGGTGGTGGTGGTGGTGGTGGAGGAGAGGGCAGAGTGGAGGAGAAGGTCATGGGGCTGGGTGAGAGGAGGGATGGTTTTGCAGGGAGAAGGGCAGTGGGAATGAGGAGGAGGAAGAGCTTTGACTAGTTTTGTGAACACAAAAAAGGCGAGTACGAAGGAGCTGGGATATCAAGGCCTGCTGGGAACAGATTGGGACTGGCCAGAGGAGAACAATGACAGAGACATGGAGATCTCAGTCCAGATAGCAAAGCAATACAGACCTGGACCTAGGTCTGATGGGAACTGGCAAAAAAAGTCTGTGTACTGCAAAACCTGGGGCTAGACCTGCCTTGTGCCTGTGCATTAGACCCCCAAGCAAAGGGGAATATAAGTCTCTAAAATAGGTCTGTAAGTGCAAAATTTGGTTTGTTTGGAGGAGTCTGAAAAGCAAGGTATTTAGCTTCTACATGATGTACAGAGTGCAGTGCAGAGGAAAGGAACAAGAGTAATGGTTTGCAGTCATCTGTGATGCTGGCACACATGTCTGAACCCGAGCCGGGTTCGAGTGACTTACTCATCTCTGCCCATGACAACCCTTGGGCGTCCTTGTCAGCCATCAAGCCTCTTCTCCTTGTGTGATACTGGGCTTGATGATGTCTGCAGTTGAGGGTATTTTCTGGTTAATTTTGGTAATTGCAACCAGATCACTTTGTTTTATTACCTTCAGTCCCTCCTACTGCCTGCCAGGTGTTATGAACCCAACATACTGCCTGTCATGTTGTCTTCCTCTGTCTTCTTCCTTTCAACTTTAATGTTTTAAAATGAAAGACAAAGCAAACAATAGCTGCACAATCCTCCAGTCTCGGTGTTATTTGGGAAGCACCATGAGGCAAATGGGACCTGCCAGTCAGTGGCCCAGGACTTTATGAAGAATATTGCTGTAAGCTGGACACCAATGGGTCACATCAAGCTGTGGTTTCCCTGTTGTGACTCTACTGACTTCTGAGTGGTGTGCTTCCCTTCATTATTTTTTAATTCTCAGCAAGGATGCCTCCTGGAGACAGCTTTCTTTACAGAAAGTTGGAAAAGGAGTTAAACTTTTTGCCAATAAATAAATAAATACAAGATTTGGCAAATATTTGTTTATTTATTTATTTATTCAAGATCTGAATTAAAATTCATTCTGTTTTACTGATTTTTCTCTTCTGTCTTGGCTTCCTAAGCAGAAACGGTTGTACCTGAGGACTACCTGGTTGATCCTGCAAACATGAAGCGGTACAGTGTGGATCCTGCCGATTCTGCCTTTGGTTGCATGAGCTCCATGTACGCCATGAGGCAGAGTCCTGCAGATGGACGTACTGCTGGGGGCTCCTCTTCCTCCTGTAGCCATCGTCCTGCACAGATGTCTTCAGAGGGGTCATCATCTACTGGCCTGCGGCACCAGACCCCCAGCCCAACAAGGAACGGAACCTATCTTGAAGGTAATAGAAGTGGCAATATAACATCTTCCATTTAGCAATGTGTATTGCTATGCTGGTGCCATGCTGGAGAATTAACTCACTACCAAATTCCCAGGAAAATTAGTGAGATGGGTATGGTTGACATCCATCCAGACAACTCACACTTCCATTTAGCAGGGGAAATAATAACCTATGTAAAAACAAAATCAATCTGTTCATCATTAAGTAAAAAGTGAATGTTTTCTAATGCTGTTATTAATTATGTAAACATATGTATTATGTATAATCGTGTGGCAATCACAACTGTTATTATCGACTTACAGATATAAATATTAATATAAGGCATATAAAAATTAATATAAGGGAACCTGCTTTAGCAGGGGGTTGAACTAGATGATCTTCTGAGGTCCCTTCCAACCCCTACAACTCTGTGATTCTGTGATTCCTCCCAAACATTGCTACTACCTACAGGCAGGTACCTGTTATTTATGTGACACCAGCTGTGTACAAGATACAATGCAGAGCAAACCCAAATATTAGTGCCTACCTTAAAGCATTTTAGCAAAAGGTTTTGCTTCCTAGCTGCATGGCCCATCCTGTCCCTTTAATCATGAACCAAGCCAGATTTTGCTTGAAAAATGACTCCCCAACAAAACATATATTTTTAGAAATCATCCAGATCACTGCTCAAGGGTCTTTTATCCTTCAGGAAGCAAAGTCACAAGAAGTTTATCTGCAAATTCAAGGGACACCATGGGAACCACTGCATTCAATAACCCCTCTTCTTCCCTCTCTTCGTATTTTTGTCTAGTTACCCTGCTAGGATTTACATTTGCTGGGTTGGTCACTCTGCCCATTAGCTATATTCCCTATTAGCCATGATTTTTTTTTCTCTATAAATGATCTGGGTTCATCAAATGGGTTATCTAATTCCCTGAACTTCCGTTAACTTTGTTTGCATTTTCCAAGTTCTCCATTAACACGTCTTTATCAGTAGCGATTCCAACAGCGTCTTTGCCCCTTACTTATTATTCAAACTCCATTTATACGTTTCTCATCTTGAAGATAGACCTAACAAAGAAGTTAAGTGTCTCAGCCATTTTTAAGTCATTAATTAATTTCCCTTCCTCATTTATTAATGGAATCTACTGTCATTCGAGTATTATTTTTTTTAATATTGATATATTTGCAGAAGCCTTGCTGGTTCTATTAGCTCCTTTGTCTACCATTAGATCATTACACTATCTTCCTCCCCTTGCATTTCCCCTGGAAACTGCAAGTGATTCTGCATATTCTTGCCTGGTAGCCACTCCAAAACCTCTTTCCAGCAGCTGCAGATCTTTGCATAATTCCTTCACCCACTCTGCCTCTCCAGTGCCTGTATTACTTCTTGTTCCTGAACTTTCAGTATTTAATATCTTAGAACAATGTTCTTCCAAAATATGTATTACCAGTATTTATCCTTGTATTTCTTTGTTTATCCAAGCTTGCCTTCCTAAATGTTCAATATCTACCCAAAACCATCACACAATTTGCTATTATTTTCGCACACTTGTTTCCCTGATTTACCCCTGTGTTGCTCTATTATTAGGAGCACAGATAAGTGTTCAGTTCTCATCATTATTTTTTTACTTCCAGAGTCAACTTTACTGAAAGCAAACAGGATAGTATAGAAAAGCACTACCGCAAACAACTTGTAAAAGCTTGTCACTAAGAACTGGGGGCCTCAGTTACAAAGAAAAGGAAATGAAAAGCCCTTTCTTTCAGATCTTGTTCAGTGCCTCTTGGGTCGGCATAATCAGGTGCTGGGAGGACAAGAGGCTTACTGTGCACAGGAGTCATTTTTCCCTCTCCCACTCCTTCCCTAGGGCCTCCTAGCAGAGCTGGGACCCTTTTGTCAAGCTTTTTAGTTGCCAGCTGCGAGGAGCCAAGATTTAACAATGTTGTTACTTGCTGGCTTTGAAAATCTTTAACATTCTGCTTGGGATCAGTCGTTATCTCTTTGTAGTACAGAGGAAGGGTCAGAGCAGTTCAGAGCAAAGGTCTGTCTAGTCGCACATCCTGTCTCCAGTGTGAGACAGCAGCACACCCCCAGGAAAGAGATGGTGATGCTTCCCCACTACCCTCTCCACCTTCAGAAATTTATGGCTCAAGGACTTCCTGGACCAGAAGGGATGCATTCATAGTTAGAAACCTTTCATAGATTTTTCTTCCCTGAATCACCCAGTGGCTTATTGAATACTTTGCACATTTTCAGGATCCACAAAATACTGTGGTAGAGTTCCTGTGCTTAAAAATGTGTCGTGTTGTGTGGAGAAAAGCCATGGTGTCAGGGATTTGAATCTATGTTCAAGGGACTGAAGCTTAAAATTAGAGCTCCTTAAGCTTGCTCAGTTGCATTACTTTCCCTTCTTGTTTCTGACTGTGCATGTCACTGTTTCTCAGACTCAGCCAATGTCTTGTGAAAACTCATCGTGGTCCTGAGCAGGAAGCTGAGCTTCAGGAGACAGCACCATGTCTCTTATGACTTCCCACAAATTTGCAGCCTTTACAAAATTAAAGCCTAAAAGATGGCATGTCTTTTTTCCAGAGGTGAATCAGCAGAAAAGTCAGAGTGGCCATGCAATAGGCTTTGCAGGTTCCTATATTTCTCTATCTTGAAACATATTAAAGCACTTTGAGGAGCAAAGAGGAAGAGATTGCTTTTGGATCAGGCACGCATGGTATGTGGACGTCTTTGAAGAAGTTACAAGTGACTAAGCTGTTACGTATGATACTTTAGGGTAACAGGACTCATCGCAAAACTGCTTAGCATGTTTTACGTGACAAGCATGTGACACTTGCATAGACTAGCTCCTTTGGGACACCTGGGTGATTTGGCCAGCTCAACAGCTACTCCCTAAAACTGGCAGTTATGCAGTGAACATCACAAAAATGGCTATTGATTTGTTGATATTGCTTACTTGTAATTATCAACAGTTTATTACTCCTGGTATCATCCATTGTAGATTAAGGTCTGTTGCAAAGGTTTCACGCAAACCCATGCAGAGATGGATTTGCTGTCAAGGTCTAGCCAACAGGAGGAAGAGCAATCCCCTGTGCTCTACCAACATGCACCACTGTACAGCAGCCCAAGGGCTAGTGCACATTTGTGCCAACAGGATCCATTGCATTCCATCTGATCCACTCAGCTGCTTTCTGGAGCCTCCAGCAGAGAGTGTCCCATAGTCCATGGCAGGAGCTGGGTGCCCTGAGGCAGAGGAGAGCCTTTTGCTCCTGGACATGGCCAGGCAGTTTAAGTTGGTGTGATGGGCAGCACGGTGACATCCATGAAGTCTAGATGCCCACAAGTTCATTATGATACAACTTCTGTGCTGTTAAAGATACTGTGCTGTTTCCAGTGACAGCCTGGTTTCATCTCCTACTCTCCTTGTGATAGCGTCAGCTCCATAATGCTGGAATTCCCATCGTAGAGTCCTACAAAGCATTGCCCACTCCTCCTTAAAATTAGAGACTGTATTTTTTCCCAGCTCTCATACTTTCACCCACCATGCTGCTTTCACTTTTACTGGCAACCCAGACTTTTAAAATACACATCTTTCTGCAATTGCCTTAGTGCACCCACTCTAGAGTTTGGTTACTGTCTTTGCAAAATCTCTCTTGCAAAGGTCTTTGGAATCTGCACTCTCACTAGATGCTTCTGCGTGTGTTTCTCCTCTTTCTAGGCGTAATTTATATGCTGCTAAAGCATAAGTCAGTAAAGATGAGTGAGTGGTGCATGCCAGTCTCTCCTCTTATCCTCCTCCGTTTGCATGCTTGCAAGGTAGGGATGGGCAGGGCTCATTAAAAAGAGGAAGAATTTCTCTCTGAAACCTCAAATGAATCCTCTTTATTTATGGATATTTTTGAAAAATGGCTTGCTTTATTTATCATGGTGGACAAATATCATGGAAAAAACCATAACCATAAAACATATCTCAGAGCATAGCAGAACATCTCTTTCAAGCGGAATGGATGAGATTAAACCTCAAAGCTCTCATTAATGCGATCGGAAGTTCGATGCCTAATTCTCCATGATTATGCTAAAAAAAAAAAATCTAATTTCAGAAAGCCAGTTGGGGCTGCTAACAGATAAACATGCACTTTCCTGTCATCATTTGCCAAATTGAAGCTCTTAAATCAGGGAAGGAATAGTCAAGGACATCGTAAACCTTTCCAAGCCTGCTTACATAACAAACAAAGCCTTTATTCCAAGTATGAAGAATTGCATGTTCAACCACAACGTAATAACCTTAACCTTGCCCTGTAGCTTGTTATTTTTATGGAGATTTTATTATCCAATATTAGCAGTTAATTATTATTACCTGAGGGCCTTTGTTAAAGAGGCAATCCTGCTTGCTAATACATTTATTTCCTGAAAACATTGAGGGGCACAGGGTTTGAAGTATTTCTTTTCCATCTGCAAGCACCCTGCAGGGGCTGGATCCAGCACCTCCCCAAGGCAGTGGCAAAGGAGCTGCTGATGGCATTGCGGGGCTTAGCACTGGGTACCACTTCTTTGGCAAACACAGCCTGCCTGTTAATTTTTGAGGACATTTACAGCCTGGAAGGTTCGATGCTTTCAGTGAGTTGCTTTTTTTTTTTTTTTTTTCACCCTGCAAAAGAGAGGCAAAGCAAGAAAAGCCCAAAAAGAAAAGCCACATCTTATGCAGCTGGATGCTGGGCTGCTCTTGCAGCAGGCAGAGGAGCACCTTGATATTGCATCCCCACATGGTGCATGCTGGGCCAGGAGCAGGAGCTGCCGCTGCGCTGGTGGGACGAGGACTCTGCCCTGTCGTGCCTGGGGTTGGGGCCACCAGCCAGGTGGTGCACGGCATCTCCTGCAAGAGCCTGCTTGTGCAAATCGATGTGCCAATCTTCTTTCCAGAGCTCTCTGTTGATTGTGGCTCATCAAACCCCCCTGCACCCATAAATATCCTGTAATTGTGTTCTCCTCACATGGCTGCCTTTCTGATGCCTCTCCTCTTCTAGGGCTTGGTGCGCCCTAGACTTTAAGAAAAGTGTCTTCTACAAAACCTTCCTTCTGTCCTCATTTGTAGTGGGAGGTAGTTTGTTTTTTAAAATATTTCCCATTTCTCTGTGCTTTTGAAGGGCTGCTACTTCTGCTTAGTTTCAGTGGATCTACTCCTCCTTATTATTTGCTCCAGTGCAATCAGAGAAAACCTTTTAAAATTTCATTCCCACCCCTTCCCCTGAGGCAAAGAAATCATTTAGGCCTGCAGCAATATTAAAGTTCATCTGTCACTCCCTTTCCACTCTTATCTATCAATGACCATACTCCCTCTGGGCTCTGTTTGTTTGCCAAGAACATATTTAGGGAGTCTGTTATTTATCTTTCCTTCTTTTGCAGGTTTAACTCCATTTTAGCAGGGGATTCCTTGTGATGCCTCTGCAGCTGTTGGGCTGTTGGCTTTCTGTCTCTCTACCCTCCTTCTCAGGAAGGTCCCAAGGCCAGAGGTGGGGGGCAGAGAACAACCTGTGTGGGGTGAAAGCTCAGACCAAGCCAGGCCACATCTTTCCATTGACTTTGCTGAGCTTTGGGCATTGACCTGGTATCTCCAGTTGTTTCTGCGCAGGCAATGGTCTCAGCTGTGATGCCCCAAGATCTTCCCCTGCAGAGGAACCTCTTCACTCTCTTTCTCCAGCACCGCTTCAGGCAGGAGGGGGAAGTGCTTCCCTCTGATTACCTAAATTTCCATATCCCATTTCATTAATTTGACAAATTTTTGCCATCTGTCAAAAACAGGAAATTGGATTTGACCTAGATTACGATCTCTAAAAATAATTATTGGTCGCGAGCACTCCCATCTCTTTGTAATCTGAGTATTCATTATCATCTTGATTAATTCTGATGACAGAATGGCATAGGATACCCGGGAGACATGAGACTTCCTCATTTATCTAATTCTTAGGTTAAGTGTGCATACCTTCAGATAAGAAAAAATGTATAGTACTTGCCCTGCTGCCATCAAACACTTTTGTGCTTAATATAATCTTTCAGCAAATTGATGCTATTGAAATAGACCCCATGCCTTTGTGCAGACATGAAATGATTTATTTTCTTTTGTAAATAGAGAATTTACACTTAAACTTGTAAACTACAATGTTAAAAAGCCACAGTAAATTAAACAACAAAATACATTTTAAAAGATATGTAAAAACAGATTGCTTCCAGACTCACCAGCTATAAACTGTGTTCAAGGTGTTTGTCTGCAAGCTGGTGGTATCCTGGTTTTGCTAACAACACTTAAAGGTAGCCCCTTACACACAAGTAAAATAGCACATCTTAATTCATGAAAAAGCAGCAGAGAATCCAGGACTTAACTCTAGATAGGTAAATAAAGATGAAACAATCTTTGAAGAGTTAGTATCTCCACAAAATTCTTGGTTTCATATTATATATATTT
>NW_010338967.1:0-272 GCF_000700745.2 Antrostomus carolinensis
TTCCAACCACTACAATTCTGTGATTCCATGATCCTGACCATCCAGCTCACCACACTTTGTTCCCTCCGCACTCTCTCGCTTTGCTTTCTGGTCACCAGCACGAGCTGTCTCCTCCCATGCCAGTGAAGCTGGAAATAGAGAAGGTTCCCTTTTTAAATTTTCCGTCAGTAGTTGGAACAGAGGAAATGAGTTGTTTTTATTTCTCGGGGAGGAGGCGTTGTCGGTGATGGGTGCCAGCAAGGTCCCCATGAGCCGTCTGGGGCTGCCAGCGT
>NW_010338967.1:298-4038 GCF_000700745.2 Antrostomus carolinensis
ACCAGAGGATGGGTTTTGGGCTAAATCAATAGCACTCGCTGGGACTGGATGGCTCAGCAGGGGAATGTGAAATGCAATTAAGCTTTTTTTGGGGGCTTTTTAAATTTTTTTCCCTATGCTTTTTAACTAAATCATCTACAAATTAATTCAGTGCTCGTAGTGTTTGTGGTGCCGGCAGCGCTGGGGGCTTTTCCGAGCCACCCAGTCACAACTTTTATATGGGTTTGTGTTAAACCTCGATAGTTGTCACCACGTCCAGGGCTTTTCTCCTGATGATGTTGCAGGATTTGACCCTTGCACTGAAGATGGTGACTTCTTGACAGGCTGAGAGAGTTGGGGCTGTTCAGCCTGGAGAAGAGAAGGCTCCGGGGAGACCTTCTAGTGGCCTCCCAGTACCTGAAGGGGCTCCAGGAAGGCTGGGGAGGGACTTTGGCCAAGGGCAGGGAGTGAGAGAACAAGGGGTGATGGCTTGAAAGTGTCAGAGGGGAGATGGAGCTGAGATGTGAGGAAGAAATTGTTTGGTGTGAGGGTGGTGAGCCAGTGTCCCAGGTTGTCCAGAGAAGCTGTGGCTGCTCCTCCCTGGAAGTGTTGAAGGCCAGGTTGGATGAGGCTTTGAGCAACCTGGTCTAGTGGAAGGTGTCCCTGCTGCTGGCAGGGGGATTGGAACTGGATGAGCTTGAAGGTCCCTTCCAACCCAAACCATTCTATGATTATGCCAAGCCATTGCTCACCTCCAACCTCATCAAGCCCAACCGCTGAAGGACTCTGCTAATTACTTGCACAATCACTCATTGCACAAGGAAATGTGCTTCCAAGAGATGCTGCGCTTGGGGCTGAACCCTTTGCAGCTCTGTAGCTCGTGTCACAGGTCACTCAGCATCAGGGAGTTGTTTCCCCTCCATGAGGACCACAAACAATTCAGAAAGGCTGGAGAGAAAAGTGTGACCGTGATCATGGTCCCATCATGTTTTTCTCTGGAAATAAGGGGGTTTTTTGGTCAAATTTTCTGCCAAATAATTAACACTGACCGTGGCTTTGATTTAGTGGATCTTGGGGAAATAGGAGACGGCAGAAACGTGTGTGGTCAGCATCTCACAAAGGTCCTCGCTGTGGTTTTTGTTGAACATGCAAAACAGGGTGGGAGGATTTTTTTGCTCTAAAACCCTTTTGCATGTTGGTTTTTTGTTGTTTTTGGGTTTTTTTTCTCTTTAAAACCTTTCAAACTTGCAAACTTTCCTATGTCCTTGGCCATTCTGTGTGGGGCAAAGCCCTGGGCTTGCAAAATGAACCTCACTCTTAATTAAGCAGTTTTCAAAGGCTGGCCCTGATGTTGGGTGGACCTTCAGCTTTCATTGGAGCTTCCCCACCTACGTGGTCCCAACCAGACCCACCACGTCCACGCGACGCCCGCTGAACCTCTCGCGTGGAGGAGCTGCATCGAGGCTGGAGTTTGAGTGAATTTCCTGCTATTTAAGCTTTTTCCTCCCCCCAGCTTTGCTGTGTGTTGTATAATGAAACCAGGCTCCCATTAAGGCGCTTAACTCCCCTTCTTCTCCCCTGGAATCGGTGCTGCCGGCGTGCCGGGGCCATAATGCTCTGCCATTAATGGGTGCTTTCCCCTGCGTGCAAAAGAGCTGCTGTGGTCTTAATGCTTCAGTCTAATCACCGCTGTGAAATATTAATTAATCTGGCTGCCATTGAAGCTTTGCGTGCAGACTGCGGTGGCAGAGCGGCAGGCTGAGCCCAGCAGCAAAGTGTAAATAACAGAGGGTTGAATCTGTCAGTGGTGTCAGCTGGCAGAGGGGTTGATTTTGGGCTTCTCACTCCAAGAAGGACATGGAGGTGCTGGAGCGTGTCCAGAGAAGAGAACGGAGCTGGGGAAGGGTCTGGAGCACAAGTGTGCTGAGTTCCCTTGTGGCTGAGGGAACTGGGGGTGTTGAGCCTGGAGAAAAGGAGGCTGAGGGGAGACCTTGTGGCTCTGTGCAAGTCCCTTGGAGGAGGGTGGAGAGAGGTGGGGGTGGGTGTGTTCAACCAAGGCCCAAGGGCCAGGACAAGAGGAAATGGGCTGAAGTTGTGGCCAGGGCAGTTGAGATGGGATGTGAGGAAGAATTTCTTTGCTGAAAGGGTTCTGAGGCATTGGAAGGGGTTGGCCAGGGCAGTGGTGGAGTCCCCATCCCTGGAGGGATTGAAGAGTGGTGTAGACACAGTGCTGAGGGACATGGGTTAGTCACAGGGGACTGGTCAGTGTTGGGTTCATGGCTGGACTCCATGATCTTAAAGGGCTTTTCCAATCCAGGCAATTCTGGGATCCTGTGATTTATATCCCACCACTCACCACAGAGTTGTTAAATCTGGATTTGATGCCTGCGTGCCTCGAGCTGTCCACATTTGGAAGGGGGGAGATGGGAGGGAGCATGTTTGGGCAAATCCAAGTTGGATTTGGACATGCTGGCACCAGTTTGGATTCAGCCTCTGGAGCAGCTCCTGTTTGGGGGGGTCTCAGCACCGATCAGCACTCTGGGGTTCAGCATGGAGCTGCTTTGATCCCCCCCAGCCTCAGTGTCTGCGTCGGTGGCAGCGAGGCGAGAGCGGCATGTGGAGGAGCGCCAAGGGGAAGCTGCGAATTTAATTGCTGAGCTAAAAGGCTCTGAGATGGAGAACATTGATGGAGAACATTTCCCTTTCCAGCGTGCTCCTGTCCATCCCACTCAGTGACATGAGAAATACATCCTGGCAGTGGCAGCCTTGGCTCGCCAGTCCCGGCTGTCTCTGCTCTTTCCTTTGCTGTCTATGCCTTGAAATATCTCGCTGTCCTTTCGTGCCAGCGTCAAGAGATGTGTTTCCTTGTGACCAGTGCTGCCCTGGGAGGTGTGGGTCTTCTGCAATGTCCTCAAAAGTGTCTCTGCTCACAGATGAGCTGTCAGCTTTTGTAACGCTCCCTTTGCAGATGTGTGACTCTTACCAAAGGACGAGTGGATGAGCAGCATTAACGAGCAGGGAAGGGATCAAGCCATGGCTGTGCAGCCTGAACTGTTGAGGAAGGTCAGGAACTCTTCTCTTGACATCAGGACATTACTCCAAATTACAGAGCTGTGGGATGAACTGGATTCAGCCCCCTCCTCAGTTCTTCCCCCTCTAAAGGTGGTAGAGGTCTGATGCAACCACCCGTATTTTCAGGACTACTCTTTACCAACAGCTTCTCTTTGCATTGGGCTGAGCTGAACGGCTCGATCCAGCTCTCTTCCCAGCTTGGGGAACGCTGATGCCACCCCCTGCTAGGACATGGGACACCTTGCTGTCCTCACCCCGTTCCTGGAATGGCATGCTGTGGTTTTAATCAGTGCCCAGTGCATTTGGCTCTGTTAAATGTGATTAGAGAGAGATTTACTGGCTTGCTTTACAGCTCTGGCGGCCTGCGGGGTCGTGCTGATTGACGTCGGGATGGGCCCTGGCTCTGTCGGTGTGAGGAAGCAAATGGAAGTGGGTTGGCACAGAAGCTGGATTTTTAATGTAGATTTTCCCCCCTCTTAAATTGGTGGCAGAAGATCGAGGGAGCACCTGAGCGAAGCTTTCCCTCCGGGGAGCTCCCAACCACACGTGCTCATGGCTCTGGGCTTTACCTTGGGAATGGCTTTTGGGGAGGAGGGGGTCTGCAAGCAGTACCTACATCTCTTTCAGTGCCCACCATCCCTCCAGCACTGAGTCTGTCCCCTCTCTCTGCCATCATCGCTTGTTTCTTG
>NW_010338968.1:0-271 GCF_000700745.2 Antrostomus carolinensis
CCAGTAATGACCCCCCCGGTAATGACACCCTCTCCACCAACCACCTATCGAGGGGACAAATCGATGGGGATAATGTTGAGAAGATTAAAAGAGCATTAATGTTGGCAACGGGAGTAGAAACGCGTGGATCCAGTTTTCATTGATCTGGAACCTGAGCCGGCTCGTTTCCAGTAACGCTGCTGCTGGTTTTCCTTCCCAGCACCGGTCCCGAGTGGGGGGTTCCCCACGGAGCTGCACGGATAGGGCAGAAAATCAGAAATCACATCTACGT
>NW_010338968.1:349-1147 GCF_000700745.2 Antrostomus carolinensis
AGGCGCGTAGATGCGATTTCCAATGTGATTTCGTGATTTCTCATCCCCTCTGAGCAAGGGGAATAAGCCAAAAGTATTTCAGAATTCAGAAAACCACCCAATTTGCCCCCTGCTCCTCTAAGTTTTCCCAAATGGGACCAAAAAAATCTAGTGTCCTTTAAAGGAAATTCCCCCTTCTCTCCATAGCAGTGGGGGTGGGCTTATTATTTCTTGTTATTATAGAAGATATAGAATAATATCGTCTTTCTCTTTTCTCTTCTCTTCTCTCTTCTCTCTTCTCTTTTCTCCTTTCTCTCTTCTCTTCTCTTCTCTTCTCTTCTCTTCTCTTCTCTTCTCTTCTCTTCTCTTCTCTTCTCTTCTCTTCTCCTCTTCTCTTCTCTTCTCTTCTCTTCTCTCTTTTTTCCTCTCTTCCCTTCCCTTCCCTTCTCTTTTTTTTCCCTTCTCTTTTCCCTTCTCTCATCTCTTACAGTATTTCCGTGCTTACTATCTCTTTGTGGGAGTCTTTAAAAGACTCCTCAGCTGGCAGAGCTGACAGCCCGGGTGGAGATTTGGGCAGCTCAAGGGGTGAATAGGCAGATCCGGGAGTAAAACGTGATTTTTGGCGTGACGGTGCGAGTGGTGCTGCGGCTGCAGCCGGGGGAAGCGGCGAGTGCCCTCCCGGGGACATGGGGGAGCAGCCGGAGTGGGGACGGGGGCTCTTGGGGAGCTGCCCGGGACTGCGGGTAGACGCTTCTCCCGCGGAGTGAAACGGGACACGAGAAAACCCGCCGCTTCCCAGGTCTGCGGTGTCACCCCCGG
>NW_010338968.1:1295-1501 GCF_000700745.2 Antrostomus carolinensis
CCCCCTGGGTCCCCCACCCCGCGGGAAGCGTGGGCTGCTGGAGCGGGGCTGCGGGAGCCAGGCCGGGCAAGGTCAGCAGAACGCTCACCCTGCTTGTTTACATTTCCCGATTGCTGAATCACGTTATTGATGATTAAACATTTTTGGGACCAAAACACCATCAATGATTCATTTGTGCAAACAGGAGCGCTGGCCTCGCCGCGTTT
>NW_010338969.1:0-6974 GCF_000700745.2 Antrostomus carolinensis
TCTTCCGGTCGCCAGACCCTGACTGCAACAGCAGGACATACTATTTTAACCGTTGACAGAATCTACATTGTAATTTTTTTTTAATTACTGTGGAGTTATATGGATTATGAATTGATTTTTGTCTATACATTAAAAAGCCTTGGTGGGAACACAGTTAACAAAATGCTGCTGAGAGTTGTGCCTTGGTTCATATTCTGCTTAGGGTCATGTTCCTCCATGAGGTTTATCAACAAAAGATTTATTGATGGTACAGGTGTTTCTCTCAACTTCTAAAAGGCATGCTTGACACATGTTCATGTTAGTAGTTTTGGTGTAATCTGGAGACACAAATGTGGTCTAAATGTTTTGTGAAAAGGGTCCTCAAAATGTTTTATTTCTAATATGAAGATAAAATAATACTTACTTACAGAGCACTATTGAACAGAAGAAAGAAGAATTGAGTTTCGTGAAGGGATTAGGGTATTAACCCAGGATATGTAGTATGTCTCTTCCTCTGTTCCTCCTTAGGTTTCCTCTGCCACCTTTCTTTGAGGCTTTCCTTTTTCACTCTGAGTTCTTCACTATAAAAAGAAAAAAGTACTGCTATCCTAATTCATGTTTCATTTTGTCAGGATAAATTGGTTGATGATTATTAAAGCTTACAGTATTGTGATAATGCTGTGTAAAGGGGAAGCTCTCTGCTCACCCACCAGACTGGCACAACAGCATTAGTTACAAGTAAGCAGCAGACATGGTATTTCAGTAAAAATACACAAGAGCATTGGTTATGTAGAAATATATTTTTGTTTTTCAACTATGTGTGATCAAAGAAAGATTGGAACAAGGCACATTAACAAGCTCTTCTGTTTTCTTCCTAGAATTACAACAACAGCTGCTTGTATGATGGACCTACGGAGATATCCGCTGGATGAGCAGAACTGCACACTGGAGATTGAGAGCTGTAAGTACGTCTGCATATCCTACTTATTGTGTAGTCAGCTGCTTTGTAGTTTTTATTTCTGTCTGTTGGGTTTTTCTTTTTTTTTTCTTTCTAAACATACTACTAACCTAGTTGTCTTCCTGTCCAATGACATTTAGATCCTTGTAAACACATGGAAAAAAATAGCTCTCTAGATGGATTAATAATTTGTTGCACAAGGATTAGCAAAAGTTATTCTGTGTTTTGATGGACAATTTACAGCTTTTAAAGGCTTATTCAGGTGCCTTGTTGGAGTTCATGTGAAGAGCACGAGGATTATTATCAGTTCTTTATCCTCCTTTACTGCTGAACTGTGTGGCAGCTTTTTTCCATTTATAAATGATGGCAAGAGGTTAAAATTATCTTTGAAATAGATGTTCTGTGGGTTTTTTCCCTAACCCCTGTGCTGTAATTAAACTTTCAACGCAAGCAACACAGTCTGTTATATACACTGATTTGATAGCTGGTGTCTCTGTCAAACTTTCTATGTAGATAAAACTTGTATTATGAAATAAAACTTCAGAATTCTTTTCACTGAAAAAATAGTTAGGGAATCTAAGTAAATCAGAGAAAAAACAATTTACAATCACTTTTATAAAGACAATATCGTAAGCACGCAGTATTTGGCACTCTAATTAAGATCTTATCAGCACTTTGAAAATACAATTCCTTTTTCAGGAAAACTATAGGTAATTCCGCTGGGGTATATTATTAAGTTAAATGTGGCAAGCAAAAGGGAAACTAATGGCATGTTTTAAGATACAGTACATACAAGTGTGTATTTTTAAAGTAACTTCTGTATTATAGAAGATTATGTGGGATTTCTGGGTGTACAGGAGTACAAAATGATAGTAGCTTGTGCTACGGTTTGGTAAGAACTTGGTACAGCTGAACTTCCTTCTCTTATTCTAGGAAGTATTTTAGAATGTGCTTTAAATTTATGTCCAGGTTTCATTCATTTTGGTGTAATTTAAAGATATGCTAAAATCCTTTCCTGAATTAAACGTATAACACTGCTGTCTGAAACGATTTCCATGCATAAAATAAGTAAATTGAGTCTTTATCATTAAAGTTCACCCCTTCTCTATGCTGAAATACATAGGCAGCAAATGTGACGAGGGACTTTGCTATTTTGAGAATGGATAAAATCTTGGTCGTATTTTTTTCTTTTTTTTTTCCATTTCATTATAGAGTTTTTATTGATAACATTTGATTCAAAAATTTCATACCTGCAGCATTTTACCAGTATAGTAGGCTGATTTTAATGTACGAGAAAACTACTGGCATAACTGCGTCCAGGTTTACAGAGATTTTACTGAGAATTTGGCTTGCTATGCCAGTATCTTTTAATTGTTGTTGCAGCAAGGACTTGAAATTTTTCTTTTTTCCCCATTGTGTATGTAAGGTAGAAAGCTGGAGAGTCAGAGGACAACTTTTCTCTCTATTTGCAGTCTTGTTTTAAACAGTCGACAAAGTCTTGCCATCTCTCTGCATAGCTGAGATGTCTGAGTCTTCTTGGGATTCACAAACTAGATATCTTTTGCCTGTTATGCTTGCAGGACCCACTCTGGGAAATATTCCCAGGATATACCTCCCAGGTTAGTCCTTATGCAAAACTGAAAGTTAAATTATGTCTCTGCTTTTCAATGAGAGCACTTGTTCTCATTCAGACTTAGAATGTGGGATCTCTGGATTGAAAATTTCCCTTTTGTCTGATTTGGAGAAGAAATTTGAAGCCAGATCAGTTATCTTTCAAGAAACAATCCTGGAAAACAGGGTATTAAGCTCTCAAAATTGTTCCACTTGCTATGAAGAGCACAGTACTCATTGTATCATAGAAAGGGTAGAATTTTGATTTACCATAGTGGTTAGAATGCTTGTTGGAGAGCTCCTTTGTGGATCTATTGGCTCTGTTGCAGCATCACAAAAGTAAAACAGATTTAAATCAGGATACTGTATATAGCTAGCCTGTCTTTTGTTGAAGGCACAAAGGCCTTTAAAGAATGTGGATAGAAGTAAAACTTGAACTGTATTTTGAAACACTTCCATGCTGCTTTAGAAAATTATTGCTCTTAATATATGTCATTCTGTTCAGGTAAAAACCTGTGTCTGTGTAATCTTCATGAATCACTTAAGACAAAAATGCTGGTAGGTAGATAGGTAGAATGAATAAGATTGAAAGTGACTTTGAGTCATTCAGTGTAGGTACTCAAGTCACAATAACTTCTTTAAACTGGTTAAGATATATGCTAAAAGTAGCTTGATTTATTGCCCTTCTGATCCTGTTGGATGTCTGTTTCACCACTGCTTTCTTATGATGGTTAGAAATTCTCTAAATTCCAGTCCAAGTGTTTTAATGGCTGTGAAGGCATGAAATTATATTCACTCTTATGCCAACAATTTTTTGGTGGTTTTTTTTTTTGTTTGTTTGTTTTTTGTGGGGTTTTTTTTTTTTTTTTCAGTTCAATATCTTCCTCAGCTCTGCTGGGACCTTCATAATACATGTAAAGAAATCAGTTAAATTTTCTCATAGAGCTTCATTTAATGAAATTGAATATGCCAGTCTCTCTTAACTCTCTCATACGAGAGTATGTTAACAGAAATGCAGAACTGGCTAATGCTAGTTCTTCATTAGGAATAATTAGTACTATAAACAGAATCACATGTGAAATCTCTGTTACACTTTGGCATTAATCCTGCCCTTTTCCCAAGAGCCACCATTGCCTTTCTTCATACCTGCATAACTTTTATAGATGATAGTATTTCCTGGAACAGTGCAGTGAGATCTTTCCCTTCCTCATTTTCCAGCAGTGGGTTCTAGCTTTTAGTAGAATTTTTTTGGCGTAGTTCTGAGAACACATGACTTGGAATTTCATAACACTGTTCACATAAATCAATGTTCTTAATATTGCTACAGTCCTCAAGGTTATTCAGTTCTTGCTACGTTTGTTCTGATCATCCTTTGTCTTAACAGTGCTTGCAGATTTTGTTTCATTTGAGATTTTATTAATGCACAAATGCTAAAGAATATTAATGCCAAGAAGGAAGAGCTTTGCTTATAATCATTCTCTGTACTGAGCATGATCTGTTCTTTCAGTGCAGTACAATTTCCTACACATCTTCTATATATATTTACTAGTAGTCTGTTCTTAGATAGTCCTATATCAATTTTTTTAATAAAGTACAGGTTAGGTATACTTTGTTTAAAAAGGAGATTTTGTCTAGCCAGATCCTTTGAGTTAAGTCATGATAGATTTTTACCCTATTTCCATATATGTTAATGTCTCTAATATCTTTCCATTCTTTCTCTGCCTCCTCCTTCCCTTCCCCACCTCATCCTGTTGTTGATGCCAGAGTTGACTGGGTGCTTCTTAGATGCCTTGGTTACTTTTTTCCATGTGTCATTGTATTTACTTAAATTTGTGGCCAATATCAAATTTTTGTTAATCAGAGTTTGCCTAAATCTACATTAATTTTCAAATTACAAATTATGGTGGAAAAGGGTTGTGTGTATGTATTAGTGAGATTAGATGCTGAAAGTGTAAGAGAAGACTATTCCCTGTTAGTTAAAAGAGTATCAGTTTTGAGAACTGAAATCCTATTGTTTTATGTATAGCTAGTTATGTCTCTGTGATCATTTTTTGCTTTGTTCATCCTTAAATGGCAGAAACGTGTTGAATGTTTGGGTTTACTATGATGCCTCTAAACCTGTAGGTCATCTTTTCCAAGGGGGTCTAATCTGATCTATTCTTCTTCTCCTTTTGTTATTTCCCAACATGCTGAATAGCAGAGTTATAACACCAGGGGGAAATCAATTTTCCTGTGTATTCATTTCTTAGTTTCCCAACTTACAGTCAACAGAGAGCTTTTTCCTTTTTAGTTGAATATTGACTTGACTCAGTAAAATACCTCTTCTTTCTACTCCCTACCTCTGCCACTGCAGCATGAATTGCTGAGTTTCTGATTACGTTCTAGAATAATTTTGTTTCTCCGCTGTTTCCTGCCTCTCTGGAGTTGTAACTGTTGAAAGGAATGTCTTAGCTAATCAACCATAAGACTAGTGGGAGCTGAAAGGCAAAAAGTAGTACAAGGGAGTTTGAAGAATACTTCATGTTCACATAAACAAAATATATTGCACATCCTCTAGTATAACAGAGATAAATTATTGTCATTGTTTTGAATATTTTTAATGTAATGATTCAAGACTCATCTGGTACATTTGGACTTTTGTCCATTTCAATTATGTGGTGCCATATACTGACAAAAGTTCGCTTCAATTCCTTCTTATCTCATTTCATAATATGTTTGGCATAGATATATTTATGTTATACTGAGGAATAATTCAGAGACTGCCTGCCTTGTGATAGTGATTTTTTTATTTTTTTTTTTTTTGCATTTCTTTGTTGCTGTGAAACAAACAAGAACACACTGAGTTTCTCCTTAGAAGCATGTTCTCAGAAACATTTTCCATAGTGCATTAAAGGCGGGACTTTTAAAAAAGCACATTAAAGCCTTGCTGTCTGAAGCCTTAGCAGATAGGGAGCTTGCCACTCAGATGTACTGACCAGAAAAAGGGGCAAGAGTCAGAACAGCACACACAGACACAGGAGGAGGAACTGCTTTGCTGATGAAAGAGAAATAATTGTTTTCAGGATATTTCATTTGTATAACAGCCTGGGGTGTTTGGATCAGATTTTTTTTTTTTTCTGTTTCATGATAAAAAGGCCACAGAAGTACACTAAGATAAGGTAAAAACTTCCAGCAATAACAGAAACTAGAAAAAGCCTGAAAGAACAGAGGCGAAAAAATATCATTCCTCCCAGTGGCAGTGCAGCCCAGTATCAAACACGTTCTAATCAGATCATCTGAAGGCTCATCAACAAGAGAAACAGAACTCATTTTTGTGTGCTCAAGGTGACTTTACAAGCACATTTAAGACACTGAAAAGAAATCAAAGATGCCTTTTGCTGAAGCCTTGAGTACTTTGCAGATGGTTGCTCTGGCCTTCGATCAAAGCTATAATCAGGTCACACGGGACAAATGGTAGAACTCCAGGAGCCAACCAGGCAAGACTTTTCTGGTTTAGAGGTGAATGTGCTTGATGCCAGGCAATAGCCTCTGCCAATCCCCAGGGAGTGGGGTGTTCAGCAAAGGAGGATACCATGGGAATGTGTCACTTCCGACAATTACATGGTAAATGGAACACTAAATATATGACTTTTGGGCCACTGAATGTTAGAATCTTAATAGTGGTTCATTTTAATTTTTTTTCTTTCCATTTATTGAGTTTAGCTTGTGTCCTGTCCCCTTTGGCCCTTCAGCTAAGTCTGTTCTGCATAGTGGCCCTTGTAGAGGGAGGATATTCCTTTATCAGTAGAAACTGACCTTAACAAAGTGCCCCCTCTTCCCCCTTGTTCACCATCTATATGTTCAGATGTCTTAATTTAGATTCTATGACAGTTCAATCTGTACAGCTCTTTTCGGCGGGGGGGAGGGGAGGGGAAGGCATAGATTGTATAGCAAACAGTGATGAATTCCACCTCTGTATGCACACTCTGTCCATTTCAGCAACATCAGTTTATAGTGTGGCTTCCTTGGGACAGGTACTTTGTTCTTTATTTGTCCTTAGTAATTCTATCTTGAGTATTTTGAGAAGTATAATTTCAGTGGCATAATGCACAGTGGCAATGAACAGGAAATCCTTGATTCCTCTTCAGCGTGTAGATAGGATGATTCAGTAAGGGCTAAAAAAACCTCAACAGTAGATTATTATTCTGGCTTGTCTAAAGAGGGGAAGGAAATTTAGACTAACCATCAGCACATATCATAGAATCATAGAACGGTGGGGGTTGGAAAGGACCTTGAAGATAATCTAGTTCCAACCCTACTACCATGGGAAGGGACACTTTCCACTAGACCAGGTTGCTCAAAGCCTCATCCAACCTGTCCTTGAACACTTCCAGGGAGGAGCATCCACACAACTTATCTGGGCAACCTGTGCCAGTATCTCACCACC
>NW_010338970.1:0-27534 GCF_000700745.2 Antrostomus carolinensis
AGTTTTTCCTGTTTTTTTCCTTCAGTTTTTCTCCTTCAGTTTTTCCCGTTTTTTTCCTTCAGTTTTTCCTGTTTTTTTCCTTCAGTTTTTCCTGTTTTTTTCCTTCAGTTTTTTCTGGTTTTTCTTCTTTTTTTTCCTTTTTTTTTTTCTTCATTTTTTTCTGTTTTTTTTCTTCATTTTTTTCCGTTTTTCTCATGGTTTTTTCCGTTTTCTCATGTCAGTTTTCTCATGTTTTTCTTACTCTCACTGTATTATATTGGAAAATACTAGAAATATTCATTTGCCAATATTAACATGCACTCTCTCTCTAAGAAATCTTGTAACAGATTTAATGAGTGTACCACACACAGGATTTTAACCATACATCACTAGTAAGGATTGTTTACTACTGAACAGTCAGTTCTATAATACATCTTTGTTTTTCCCAACAAATCAACACTTCAAAGAAGGCAAGTAACAAAAATAAATCAAGATAACCAACAGCTTCTATGTGTTTCAGCAAGTCTGCATCACAGTAAACAAGCAGCCTCATTATGACTCCAACAATATTTTTCAATTTTAGCGTCCAAGAGAGCAAAGCAATGCAATCAAAATGCAATTTCAAACTGAAGGTAAATCTGTAAACGAAGCCCTCACAATCGAGAGGCTGGAAAGTAATTTTGATAATTCAAAACTGGAAAGAGTTAATAACGCAAAGCAAAATTCACGTATAACCCAGTTCCTTCAGTTAACTAAACAGAGACTCACAGCACTGCCAGGTAACATTACTGTAAGTACTTTCTAGAACTAGTCCTTCAAAGACCCTGAACAGATGGAAGAAAGTAAGATTATACTATAAAATAAATTATACCATAATTGGATCATTTCACTGTCATCAATCCTATTCCCTCAAGATATTTGCTGTATGCAATATATTTCGCTGCTGGGAACTAAACTCAGTATGTGCAACCTCCTAGAGAAAACTCTTATGAGAACCTTCCTACAGTTTTCTTTCTGGATTTAACTTTAATTTACAGATTTCTTCCCCTGAACATCCAAGCCATCTCTTCCAAAAGCAAAAACATCCAAGTACTCCCCGACTGCAAAAGATGCAAGTGTTCAAAGCTCCTTCTTTACTGAAACACTAAGCCCTACAACTACCTTTTTACCCAAGAAGCACAATTAGCACAACTACCCAAAGAACAGAGCAGACATGAGGACCATACTGCTTCACAACACGCTTCAATATCATATTTATGTGTTATTTCTACAAAAGCCACCCACTCCAGCAGGAAAAGGTTTGCATCCTGAGATACGTGCAGCTATCAGACAGCATCAAAACTCTACACTCTATCATTTGATTTAAGCACCAAGTGATTGCAGTGTGTTACCTTCCACCATCTTTCTTAATACAATTACCAACCTGAAGGGACAAGGGGTTGTTTCCATCCTGAGCTTTGGTCCAACAAGCAACAAGTTTTTCCACATTGCCAGCACAAATGTAACAGAGACAAGCTTGTGTCTGCAGAAGGCTGTCCCCCTCACTCTCCAGTCTGTTACCCAAGAGATCTAGGAAAAAATATGAAGAGAGATGTTGGTGAATCACTTTGGTGATCCCTCCATCACTGCCGAGGCTGGGGAAGCCTGCAATGCCTGTTGTGTCTCTGCTCAGCACAGTGAGAAGGGATATTATGTCTAGGCTCCATTGGTAAGGACATACTTCAGTCTCATGGGAGCCCAGGGCTCTTCAGAGGCAGTTAATGTCATGGCAGCAAGGACTTGTCAAACACCTGCAAATCTGAGACATCTCAGAGGGGATAGTCCATCTGCCAACATGACAAAGGACAAGAGGCCAGGGTGCAATTCTCCCCTCCATCACCCACTTTTGCAGTCTCTCATTTCAGGAGTGCAACTCGAGCATGCAACTGGCTGAGGAACTGTGAGCAAAGCTATGACGTGCTCTGGGCTGATGTGCTGAAGTGAGTCATACAGCTCCCCAGACACTGTCACTGGCATCTGAGGGACACATGGGTGTCAGGACCACAGTTATGGGCAATATAGCTTCCCTATGGATCAAACCCAGCCAGCTGTCTGCCACACCAAACACATGACGGCAGGCATGCTCCCTGCCTGTGAAAGAGGCGATGTCAGGACACAGCTGCTCACAAGGCTCTGGGTTCTGTGCCCAGAAAATAAGGGAACATACTGGGAACACAGCACTCCAGAGGTTCCTCTCCTCCTCTGCAACAGGATCAAAGAACTATATTGTCCATCAAAGAAGCTAGGGAGGTGTCCTGGTTTCGGCTAGGACAGAGCTAACTTTCTTCTCTCAGTAGCTAGAACAGCACTGTGTTTTGGATTCAGTATGGGATTTAGTATGAGAAGAATGTTGATAAAATACTGACATTTTTGGTTGTTGCTGGGAAATCAAGGCCTTTCCAACTTCCCATGTTTTGCTAGTCTGCAGGTGCAGTAGAAGTTGGGGGGAGTATAGCCAGAGTGACAGATTCAAATTGGCATTTGGATATGCCAACAGGATATTCCATATCATATAATGTCATGTTCAGTATATTAATGAGGACTAACCAGAACGCTCTCTCTCTCTTCTGGGATTGTGGTGAAGGGGTTTTCACTCCTCTGGGATTGCTCTCTGGGAACAGGCTGGGCATTGGTCAGTGGGTGATGAGCAATTGCACTGTGCATCACTCATTTGTATATTCTATTACTATTATTATCATTATTGTCATTATTATAATTGTTATTTTATTTCAATTATTAAATTGTTTTTATCTCAACCTACAAGTCTCCTTACCCTTCCAATTCTCCCCCCTATTCCCTGGGGCAGAGAAGAGTGAGTGGCAGTGTGGTGTTTGTCTGCCAGTCAAGTTAAACCACGACAGTGGGACAGAATCATAAAATTAACTCTCTGTCAGAAAAGCTGCATTTTAAGAAGACCGCAGCACCCAATTTGATGAGAATAAAGTTGGTAAGACACTTTGTTTTAGTGAGTGGCCAACCATGGTGTGTGGGTTTCCATGGTGATCAAGGTCTTTAGCAGTTTTGAGTTAGCCAGGAGCTGAGGTGAGGAGAAGCAAAAACCAGGGCAGCTGACCCAAGCTGCCTAACAGCAGTGTTCCACACCAGAAACCCCACGCTCACTATAAATTGGGAATTTTGCTAGGGACATCTCTCTTTTTCAAGGGCTGTCATCCTTGGAGGGTCTCGCCCATCATTTTGCTCCTCAGGTCTACTCTCCCGCTTGTTGTGACTGTCGTGCTTTTGTCAGCTGAGTATAACTTTGTTTATTTTATATCAGTATTAATATTAGCTCTTAATATTATTTCATTAAATCCGTTTTCACGTCAACCCACAGGTCTCTTTTCCTAATTTCTCTTCTGAGGTGGGGAGGGGTCACTGGGTGATGGAACAGCTGACTAAATGAAGACATGAGGCATTACAATAATTTACTGGAAGGAAAACAAGCATGGCAGAGTGTAGTTTTGCTGCTGTAAGTGGAATGAATGACATCCAGCCTGTAAAGTGTCCTTACCGCAAAGGGCTGCAAACTCATCTGGCCTGGCGTAAGTGAGGACAGCAGCCAAAGCCTCTCTCCAATTCTGCAGATCACAAGACTGCACAATCTCTTTCCAGTTCTTTGTTACTACTGCAGTGATGAGCTAGACCAGAAGGAGAGAGACCACAGTTAAGATCTTGGTAGGATTTCCTTTGGGGTTTTTTTTGGATACAGTATAATTTGTATCTATTCAAGTGTACTCATCCCCACCGTATCCAGATTCACAGCAGGTACTGCACTGCAATTCAACAGTTGCACAAGAGCACCTTTTACTTCAAAAGGAATTCAGTGAAAATCACAAAACAAGCTCAGATAACTCAAGACAGGCCAATTATTCTTGCCACAAAACGTGCAAGAAAAGAATGAACAAACCTCTGCAAGCAGGGATTGCTGCTGATGGTTTTCAGCACTGTTATTGCAAAGATAACATATCAAGTATTTAGCTATAAGTCTTCTACTACACAGCGCCCAGCAAGGGGTATGAATTTTGTTCGTCAAACTGTTTAATCAGCTTTAAGCTATCAGTCTCCAGCTGACCAGCGAGGAGTGGCTGAAAAAGCTGCTTGAAGGAAGAAACAAGTTGGCAGCACCATCAACCTGAGCTGGCTGCAGTATCCCTACCCTGCACCCATGCACACAGGCTGCCTGTCCACAAGCCCTCAGAATGAAATTCCAGTTTCTTCCATCTCAAACTCTGCCTCCAGTTCTTTCACTTCAGACAAAAGACAGACTTGGCAGCTGTGCTGCTCTTTAGTGAACAAAGCCCTTGTCAAGCCAAGACTTTAAGCTCAGAAAGAGTTGAACAAGCAGTAAATATGCAGTTTGGGACTAGAAAGAAAAAAAAACAAGCCTGAACAACAAATGCAAGGTCCTAACTACAAGGTCAACACTCACTTGTTAGCACAGGCACAGATAACTGGTCAGCTCTCCATAAAAATACCTTTTCCCAAAAGGAGGAAGGACAGCAAAGAAATTTCCCACACACTACTAAATTCTCCTTCCTCTGATTAGGCCAGAGGCATGAAAGGAAAGGAGGAAGAAATCCTGCAGAGTCTTAATACTTGAGATGTTCCTCTTTTCATTTGTCTACTACTAGAAATGCAAACTGTTCCTATCTCCAACTGGATTGCAGGTGATGACCAGCAAAATCCCACTCACAGACCCTAGCCTGTGGTGCTGCATGCCCTAACTCCCCAAGTGACTGTGCTCTGCAGCCTTCAGCCCTGCTCCAGGAAAGCACTTAAGCACATGCCCATTTCATAGGCTGCCTCCTGCTACAGTAATACCCTTCTCTGACAATGGTCTGCTAAAAAGTGACCACAAGCAACTTTCTCCTCTCCTATAATAGTGTCCTTCCTTGCCAAACCTATTGCCCTGGGCTCTTTTAAGCCCATTTCTGTTTCATCCTCCTGTTGCTCCTTTCTCATGTTTGTAGTAAAGAAGATTGGAAACAAGCAGCACCAGCAATCCCTGGCATCACAAAAAAGCTGAAAAGAAAAATAACCAGCTGGTCATAACACGCTGTCTCCTAGACAAAGGGTGATTGATCTGCTCTGGGCACACTTAGCTGTCTTCTGTGCATGCAGTGAAATGAAGCATGGGCAAAATCTGTTAAGACTGATCCCAGGCAGAAATCAACATAATGCTGCTGGCACTGAGCATGGGTCATGTGTGACCCCTGAAAAACGTGATTACATAATAGACTGAGATGTGTGCTGCTTAAGATAAATATCTGTCAGTGAGAATCTACTAGTGTGTATGCAACTCAGACATTGGAGACAAGGTAAAGAACACTCTTTGTGTGTACTGATATCCAGGTAACATGCCTCTTCTCTCCATATCAATGCACTGAAAAAGAATAACAGAAACCCAACTGCTCTGAGATCTTGTAGGCAACTTGAATACTTATTAGCTTCTCACAGATATAAACCTATGAAATGTCAAGAAAACTTTTAAAATGAAAAAAGGAGTTGCCAAAGGCCTGCATGCATGTTGTATCTTAACAGAAAAAAAACATACCCTGGTAATTTTGCTCTGCATCTTAGCAAAGTACTTCTCCTGTGTCCTAGAAAGCAGCTCTTGTCCGCCTGCGATGGCCAAGATAATGGCGTCAGCCATGCGGTTATCGTGCAGGCAGAGATCTACTGCGCTCTCAAAGTTACCCGTCAGCAGAGCCTGGGTAATCAACCCATCCACATCTGCAACGAGAGAGGAGTGTATTTTCAAATGATGGCACAAAAGTCACTTAAATATGCAACAGCAGGTGATTCTGTCCAACTGTACAACACTGTGCAAGGCTCTCTGCAGATTAGCCTGCTCCAGGCAGGTACTTACAGGGATACTCCAGTTCATCTCCAGTCTCAAATACACCATGGTCACAGCCATATCAGGAGGAGCACTGTCAAGCACCACTTACCTTGCTGCAGAGCAAGATGCTAAAGGTCTAAATGACCTCTGAAATAGCTATCCTGCATACAGTGCCAGAAACAAAGTCAAACCTAGACAAGAGTCAATGGCTTCTGTGTTATTCAAGATTTCCTGGGAGTTTCTACACAAACAGCAATGTTAGCACTTCATGCCCGATCAGTTGTGTGTTCTTTTATATCAGAAATCACTCAGAGTAGCTGCATTTCAGTGATAGGGTATAGGAGTGCTGTATACTTCCTTTCCTTCCCTAAAAAAAGTTGTATTTTCATGTGTCTTGAGACCTCTGTGAAATTAATGAAGTTAGAGGCAAGTCTTGATAGTCCTTCACAATCTGCAGAAATTGTCTTCTCACTGGAACACCAGTATCAACATCAGTGTATATATAAATATCAGCACATACAATGAAATCAATATCAAGGGTTTTTTTACCTCCACTAACAGAGATGTTAAATGTTGTCTTTGCAGATCCCAAATCTTCAGTTTCTTGTTCATGGTCCTTCACCCTCTGAGAGAAAGGAGAAGTATAATTTTGGGGATTATGTAAGCACTTGGAATAGAAATACACATCTTAATAAAATATGGCTCTTGCATTACAAGTTAAAGATAGACCTTCAGACTACCAGTCACCTAAGAGACCATTAACTTAGAAGGGAAGAGTATCTCTGTCATTTGTTAGAACACTTTTTCAGAACAGGATAATAAACTTCCCCTGGTGCCTGCAGAAAGTCACCTCCTAAGCACACTGAGAAAGCTCTGGGCTTATCAAAGGACCTCCAGTGCATGTAAACACACCATCACAAAATCATTGTTCTGAGAGATCAGAGTGGACCATTTTTTAAAATGAGTGCCAAGGAGAAAAAATGCTGGAAGCCTCAGAGTTCTAACCACCAGAGAAGGCTTATGCAAGCACAAGTGTGCATATCTAGAGATCACAAATGCCAGCAACCAGGCATCTGGATCCTGGATACTGACTTCCATACGTGCATCCACACCCATATACACACAATCGGAAACCTTCTCCCTTCCCTCCTCTTTCAACTTCAATATCTACCAAAAACAGTCTAGGTTTCACTTTGCTCTACCTTAGGCTTTCAGCTCATCCTTGAAACACTCTGCACTAGGCACACACTCTAGTTTATTTAAGCAAAAGACATGAACACAAGCTTAATTTTCAAGACAGAAGTCCCATGTGGTCCACACAGACTTAAGTGCTTTGCACTCAGTACAGGAGTGCTCAGCAACAGAAGCTGCTTTTTAAAAAAATCTCCCCCAGGACTTAAGACACAGAGCATTTCCTGCAAGTACTTGGATTCTGGGATTTCAAACAAAACCTTTCAATAATAAAAAAATAATACCAAGAGGAAAGACTCTCTCCACCAATTTTCACAGCACAGCCATTGTGCCATAAACTGCCTCCTCTAAGCCACTGCGCTAGTACATGCAGTGGGAGTTCAAGAGTCTGCTGAGAACACCCTGTTTGTATGCTGATCAGTGAAATTTTCCTTCAGAAGAGGAAGAATAAGTACATAGTCAACCAAGAAGATGCATTTGGGATGAGAAGGTTAAGTCTGAAACGAGCTTTATGTTTGGCTCGCAAAAGGAGGCAGCATCTGGAGAATTATTTGCTGTCAGATAATGCACGATGTGTGTTTGGTACCAGCTGAGAGCATGTTGTGACAATCACAGGAATAATGTGCCCATCCAGTTACTTTGTGTATGTGACAGCACTCCCCGATGTATCATCAGTGGCTGCAGGCCAAACTCACAAATATTTACCACCCACGCTGGTAGGCTAAGGTCGTGTTTGGCTGTGAATTCTCTCCTAGAAGAGAGATTTGTTATGAGACATCTATCTAGTATCTTCATGATTGCATACAGCAAAATCCTTACACAGTTGGATACATGTGTCTGCCACTACAGTGTCTAATGAATTAACAAGCAATTAAGAACCTAACCTAAGGAAAGGTGCTTTGGTGTCCTCAACAGGCTGTTCTATTAAGTCAACAAGTGCACCACTCCAACATGTGTGAGCCATAAACCACCGTCCTCATCTTCACAGACAACTGCAGACAGGTACCAGGGGCAGGTCTGAGCACAAGGGAGTGTAGGTAGTTTTAGACTAACAGCTCAAATTCTAACCCAAAAGGGAGACTGAGGGAGAATGGAGCTGGTCTGTTCACACAGCAATACTAGTATTTGCAGTGCTGTTAATCTCACATGGCAGAGGCTGGGTCCTTAGTTTTAATTATAGACCTCCCCCCATATTTAAAGCATAGGGCTGAAAACAACACTGCTCAAGCAGACAGAAATGAACAAAAGCTGCAGGATCCCAAAGGCAGACGTGGTGGAGCACAAACTGCCTGTGATAAATCTGTCCGAATTGTTTGTTGCAACAAACATTTACAAGGCAGCTAGCTACCAAAGCCCTGACACTTGCTGTTCAGGTGCAAAGGGGATGGATGGCACTGTGATGTTGGTGGGAGCAATGCAGAGAATGTTCTCCCTATTCTCCAGTACCTCAGCAGCATCTCTGCAAAAGGATATACCTAGAAACAGGGTAGTAATAAGCTGACAGCTTGGTGATGATTAGAGGTAGGGAAGAAAGGAATGAGGAAACAGAAGGGGATAAAAAAAGGAATGCATTAAAGAGTTTTGTCAGCAGAACATTTAGTACATGTTAAGGAAGTGTCAGAGTGAAAGTTATGGCAGAATAAGCTGGACTGTTACAAAACTGGTGCCAACTAGACTGTTACAATACGACCTCGTTCTTCATTGCCACCAAAATCTATTCACATGATGTCTGAGGATGATGAGAAAATCTCAAGCAACTTAACAAGAGCCCAGATCTTACTTATTCTAAATAACTTCTTGTATTTCCATATATCCTCAGCACTAGGAAGAGCCAACAAAATGCCCTTCATAGTAACAAAGTAAATACACAGGAGATCAACAGGGTTAGTGTAGAGGAAAACAGATACCTCTCCCAATAACTGCTCCTCTGTAGCCTGGCCTTCGTCCCCCTCGTTCGGCACAGACTCATCAGATTCTGTGGGAGCCTTCAGCAGAGACAAGATTCCATTTAAAAAAAGCCAGCAAAAGAGGAAGAAATACTTTGCACTGTAGAGTACAGCCACCTTCCCACCACCAAGCACCAGAACCAGACTGAAAATCCCAGAATTGCATTGGCAATATATGCTGGAGTACAACAAAACTTGTGCTGTTTTCATCTTGGCTGCCTGAAAACATGCAGCAAAACTTTTCCTCCCCATGAGGCAACTACAGATGACACCCAAAATGTCTATGACACAAAAGCAATGCAGTCCCCTCCCTGCTGTAGACTCAGGCCATTGCAATTCCAACAGGCAAGGCCTGAACTGTATTTATCGCTCTTTCAGGGAAGTGTTACAGGATCACGCTCTCAGTCCTGGGTTTTTTTAAAGCCTGGGGAAGGTGCTGCTCTCCAAACCAGCTGCCAGGCTCTGCCTTACCTCATAGGCAGCACAAAGCATCACAGTTGACAAAACAGAGGCAGCAAAAACGAAAGGTGGAGGGACATCACTGAGGCCCTGAACTAAAACCCGTTACTCAGAGCCCTAAGTTGGGAAAGGGGGTACCTTTGAGTGGAAAAAAGTGGTTGTTTTTTTTTAATGAGTTTTTTTTAAGTGGTTTTAAATAAGTTTTAAAAGTTATTTTTTATATAAGTTTTTTTAAAACATTTTTTTTAAATTAAGTACTTTCATCCTCCTGAATGTAGGAACTTGTATTACGCTGGCTTATTTGTGACTTACTCTGGGACAGCTACCATTTTATTGGAGCTTACAAAATTGGAGCTACCACTTCATTTATTTTATTGGCAGCTACCATTTTATTGTTAGCTGTCCCAAATTATTCTTACTTCACACATTACCATGGCATTATAAAACTAAGCAGAGTTGTACATGTGTTTGCTTACCTCTCCCAAGTCACCATCTGCAAGGCCCTCTTTATTCAGAGCAGATGCCATCTAGAAAACAACCAAGAGTTAAGTAAGTGCCCTTTTATTTTAATGAGGCAGACCTCTCCCTGATCTCTTGGATTGCAGAACTGGCACATGTAGCTAATAAAGTTGCTTGCAGAACAGTTAACATGAAACTACAGACATTTCCTTTCCCAGCCTGGCGATGGATTTACTGCTAAGCCCCCTGAACCCCAAGCTGTGATGGAAACAACAGCTGCTCTGTGCCTTTAAACCTTTAATTGTTAACTCAACAACCTCCAACCTCACTAGTGCTGCTGGAAACCACAGTAATAAAAATAGTATCAGAGCATGCAGGACAAAACCTTCTGTCTGCTCAGGTTAGGGAAAATGAAGCTGTAACAACCCTTGTGGAGGAGGGAGCCTGTCAGGAAGCTGTGGTTTCAAGGCACACGGCTATGGGCTAGGATTTTCCAAGGTATGGAAGAGTTAAAATGACCAGCTTTTACTGCTTTGCAAAGCAAATCATTACTCCACATTCAATTAGGGCACTCAAAGATGCCAGTTCAATGTAGAGTTTAGAATACATGCATAAAATAAATTAGTTTGGCATCTGTGAGCCTGGGTTTCCCTAGTGCTGCTAGTGTTATCTACTGCTTTTAGTATCACAGGCTTTATTTTACCCTTGTAGGTTGTTTTTCACAGAAAGCTGAGCTCAAATTGCTGCAGATAGATAGTTTTATTTTTCAATCCTTAGTTTACAATGGAAAGGAGAAATCCAAGACTTGACTTGCATTTGAGATTCAGAGGTTTTAAGAAGATAAAAAGCAAAACACCATGTTCTTAACAGCTTATTCCAGGAAGCTGAAATCTGTGACCCTTTTTTTACTTTCCTTACCCTACCAGTAACATGAAAAACAAGTTGTGATTTAGTGAGTTTACCATCTGGGTATCAAAAATTTTCAGATGAGCGGTTCTGCATTGTTTCTTGACACTCAAAAAACATGGATTCAACTTCAACATGGAATGCTTTGTTGAGAAATAGCTACCTGAAAACATGGCCTTGCAGCTCCCCATATATATTCCTCAAATACTGAGATAATGGGGTAGGCCCAGCATTTCAGGCCACAATTCAGCTGTACCCATTTTCCCAGCTTCTCCCCATGCACAAGGCATATCAAACCCAGAGCAAGAGCAGTAGTGGCCTCTAGTCTGCATGAGGCTGCTCTGCAGGACCACTACTAAATTTCAACTGGATTTTCTAATTGAGATCTGCTTTTCAAAAATAGGGTTTCCCTTGCTGTGCTTGCCTTAAACTCATGCAACAAAAATTAAGGTTTAAGGACAGACTGTTAGCAAAAACATGTTGGGTTTTTTCTGTTATCATAATAAGTTTGTCCTGGAGGCCATTTAATTTGTAACTATAATGACATTTTTATGGAGTCACTCTTTGAAAATAAAACATTAGTTTGATACAATGAAAATAAGAAACATTTAAATCCACTGAGGGAATCTTCTTCCAGCTAGAAGAAAGCTCTATCCTTCAGATGTGTAACTTGCTTTCTGCTAATCCAAATTTTGCCTTTCCAAATGTAACCAGGTTTGATCTTACCTTCCTTTTTTTTTTTTTTTTTGGTAAAAATGCATGGCATCCCACAGGACTATTCTATGTTTTCCAAGGTTTCCACTGAAACCCTGAAGATTGCTTACATGTCCTTCAAACACAAAGCCTAAAACCATATCAGATTCCACGATGCTACGGTAGAAGGATGTCACAAAGCTGCATGAATAGCTTGGACCAATAAATATCAGAGCTTCCCGATGGGTGAGAATTTCAGATCAACATTGGACAGTCAGATGTAGACACACCTCAGAAGCCTGTTGCCTGCTTTGAAATTTTCATTGAACATCTGTGTTGCAAGGAGATGACATGGCTAATAAACTCAACCAAGCAAACTGCTTGCTCCAAGAATCCTGAAGTTATTCATGAGTTATCCAGACCAAATTTAAAGAGTAGAGGAAGATCTCTAGTGTCCTTTGGAACAAAATAATTCCTTAAATAACACAACTATTCAAGTCAGCCATGTTTAAATAGAGGCTCTGGCACCACAGGTAACAGTTGTTTTATGGCTATTGAGATCTACAGCACTAACAAATACTGTCTGCTGGGAAAATCAGGTTGTGCAAAAATGTTTATTGTATTGAATAGCCTGTGGATAGTGGTAACTGCTCTTCCAACCATACATGGCATCATCAACATTTTAGGCTGTACTCTGCAGATAAATTCACCCATAAAGCATTCAACACAAGCACAGCTTTCAGGCATATTTACCTTCTTCCTCAGATCATCTTTCCTGTATCCCAAGAGCTCAAGGTATTTAACACGTGAATCTTCTTCGAAGTTCACCTTTAAAAAACAAAAGTTAAAGAATATATTGCAATTAACAATTTGTCATTTTCTCCCTTGCTGTTTTTTTACTTGACTGGCACAAGCTACTCAGTGAGAGCTAGTGACTGTGGAGACTGAGTATAATAAAGAGAACTGAAAAGGTCTGCAGTGACTTGTGCACCCGAGGCAGTAGGCAAGGCTTCAATCTGGTTATTGTAGGTTGTTGGTGCTTTAAGAGCCAAAGCTGCAGGTGGTTTCACCCTTGAGCAATTAATTCCTGACCTTGAGTGAAGAAAAAAATGAAAATAAACCAAAGTGGAATAAGCAGCAAGAATGTGTATGAGACAAGATAAGGGATGACTTGTGAGCTGTAATTAGTAACCAGTCAGAATTAAAAGAATGGCTCATAGACAAGTGGAATTATCCAATCATGTCAATTGTTTAGGTGTGTGTGTGATAAGGGGTAATGAATCAAAACTGAAAGAATGATGCGTGCTTGGGGCGTGGGGAAGGAAAAAAGGACATATAAGCAGTGCAAAGCTTCAATAAAGTGCTGAACACATCTATCTCTGTGTTGGTCATTTCATCTGCTGCTGTAGGTGAACCATCTGCTTACTGGCTTCACTTGGAAACCTCTAATTGTCCATAGCGAGCAGTGAAAAAGCACATCTGAAGCTTTCAAAAAGATTCATCCCTTCTCACCAGCTCCCTGTACAAAGATGTACTGGTGGGGAATGTCAAAAAACACAGGATACCTTCTTCCCCCAAGCCTTGGCTTCTGCCATGATTTCTCACAAACCCTGCAAACACCCCTGGCCCTGAGGACCCTCTTCTGGTAGGCCACCCCCACCAGTCACTATGGGCACTATTCCCACAGTCTACACTTCTGGTTCTCAGCATCTCTTCTGCTAAAACATCATAATGCACAGAAGGAACCATTTCTGCATTGGCTTCCCAAGTCAGTGGGCAACTGCTGAACTGCTGTTATCCTGTTACCTTTAAGAAAGCCCACACGTTTTTCTCAAAGTCAGCCTGGGCCATGTCAATTTTCTTCTGGCAGTAGCTGACAAATCCTTCAGACTGCACAGCCTCCTGCAGCTGGTTTGAGCGGGCCAGGAACTCCTTCTCTGTAACAACTTGGCTCACGTAGACATGGTGATGCTGCTGCTGCTGCTCAATGCCTGGCTGCTGCTGAGGCTTGGCATTCTCAAATGTCACCAGCTTGCCTCCAAACTGGAATTGAGACACACATGCAGTATGTAAACATACAAGTATACATTGGAGTGTATATGAAGGATGCACATACACACATGTAGGCACATGATTTTCTATAGCATATATATGGTTAATCATCCAATGAACAAACATTCCTGACAAAGTCATTGATTTTTTTTTTCCCCCACCACCCTATATTTCGATGCATATAAAAAGGTTGCTGGATAAATGAGCACACATTTAATAAGATATATGAGCACAGCTACTCATGTGACTGTGTTTTTTTTTTCCTCCTCAGGCAAAAGACTGACTAGAAACTGAGAACTGGAGCTGTGGGTCTGTACAGTGCCCAGCATGAATGGAGTACCTCTTGATACTGCAATGTAATTACCAAAGAAACCTATACAGATTTAAATAAATGCTCAAGCATGATGTCTGCCTTGCTCTTGGCAGGTTGTTTACAAGTTAAAAGCCTACTGAGAGATGGGCAACAAGTTGTGTTATCATTTGGAGAGAAGTAAAATCAAAAGAAGAAAAAAAACTAGAAGGAGCTTATAAAAGCAAAAAAAGCCTAGCCAAGAAAAAGACTGACAACTGGCTCCTGGAAAACCAGGACAAATAAGGGAATAAACATCATTATAAAATGACACATCAGTCAGTGGCTGGGCAACAGCACTTCTTTGATGGGAGAAAACTGTATGTAATTTGTGCATCAAATTGTGAAATACAATGCTGAAAATTGAGCAGTATTTTGGTAAAGAAAGCAATTTCAAGTGGACAGGCTGAAATCTTCAGGAGATCCCTAAGAAATGGCCTGTGGGTCTAGAAAATAAGCCAAAGGTGGAGTCAAAGGGCAGAGGACTCTGCTTTCACAAAAAGCAGGGCCTTGCCACCCTCTCACCTGGTTCCTCTACAAATCAACCAGCCATGGAGGAGCTGAAGCTGTGTGCTGCTACAGCAAGTCCTGCTACCTTGATCAGAACTAACCCAAGTATTTTCCATCACACCAACTCACATAACAGCTTCAAACTGCACTCAAGTCTCAGACATTTGCCCAGTTTGGTCCCATTCCCTCCTCCCAATGTAACTGTTTGCAAGCACTGCACACAAATAAAAGCAAAGCCCTAATCCCAAACTAGAAAGAAACAAGTGCCTGTTGTTTGCTGGCTTGCTGTCCCAAGCACCCTGTCTGGAAACTGCCATGAGCATCTCCCACCACCACAAACAGTGGAAGTTCTCCCAAGGTGGAGCACAACACTGAACTTCCCTCTTCACAAAGTGTTTTGCAGGTGCCACCACTCCCTCCCTCCCTGGCCAACCATGCCCAGCGTTGTCTCTGGCTTACCGAGAACGATGCTCCCACAGGTCGTCGGATCCATTTGGGTGGTTTCTTCAGAGGCAAAACGACACTCTGTGGGGTGGTCTGCTGGGGAAGCTGCAGGGGTGGGAGGGGCTGTCCTGTACCAAACGGATCGAGGTTCCCAAAAGATGATGAAAGCTTTGATAACAAAAAGGAGAAAAACAAAAAGTGACATATCTCTCAATAAACTAAACATAAGCTTTTATTTGCACTGGATTGGTACACTCCTGCAAGCAGGGCTGCAGACAGCCACTGAAGACATCCCACAAGACCATGTTTCCCCCTCCCCTCTTTCTGTTCATATTCTTAGCTGAACATTTCTCAATACCTGGTCAACTTGCTTCTGCCTCAAGCCATCCGTGCTGCCTCCCATGATGGAGTAAACACTGATGCGCCCATCGAACGAAGCCGCAGACAAGACAGCAGGGTTCCTGGGACACCACTGGATATCAAAGCACCACTGTGTGTTTGTGGGCAACTCATACAGCACCTGGGCAGCAAAAACAAGTCCAATAAATCAGGGCTCACCATGTCCAACAGCAACAATTCTTGAGACTGGCCTGCCCTTCTTGCTCCCCAGCAGCCTCCATGTCACTGTACACACTAACAGTGGGCAAACTCTGACAATCACCAAATAAGAGGTTATCATACACTACTGCTTAATTTCCTTCTCCTCCCATTAAACCTTCTGTTTAATACACACAGGACAAACTATGCAGGCAGGGTATGTCTGTGTTGTGCCACTGCAAGCTGTGAGCTGCTGCTGATATTCACGCTAGCTCGTTCAGAACTAATCTGGGTATTTCCACACACTACATGGAGACATGTCCAGCCTCCAAAGTAAGTCTGTTTTTGCAGGAAAATTGGAAAAGTTAAAATCTGCACTCTGGGCAGACAGCTTCTCCTGTTTGGAACAGCCAAGCCCACCATTGCAGCAGCCATTTAACCATAAACTAGGAGAAACTTAAAGAGCAAAAGTCCAACTGCCTCGCTGCCTCCCAGGAAACTGGTTTTTGTTTTTAATAATAACTACGTTGTATGATTCATCCACATGTAAAGCCTTCCTAACAGCACAGGATCCAGCTCAGATAACTCATTTACCACCCCACAGCTTCTGCACTTTTGGGCTAATATCTGAATTTTAAGAAACACTTCTCACTCTGTCCTCCAGGATTATTGTCCATTGCAGGCAAGTAGCCCTCCAGCATGCCTGAAACCCTTCTCGTGGTCTAGGGGCAAACACTTAAGTTGTCTGGAAAAATGATCTGCATCCCCAGGCCCAACAGGGTGAGGAGCAAACACATTCAAGTGGCTCTCACTAATCTGCCATTACTGTAGTAACCTACAAAATCCTCTTTGGTCTGGATTAAAGTTCTTACACTTACAGAAGTAAAAAGGCAATTGCAAGAGTAATCCAGCCACATCAGGTCCAAACCAAAAGAGTATACTTAGTTTAAGTAGGGCCACTTCTACCCCTCATAATGAGCAGGGACCTTTACTTAGCAGGAGAAAAGCAATAAGGACAAACACATAACATCAGCATTACTAGGAAGGAAGCCTTCACCACCAGAACAAGCTCAGAAGGCTTCTTTGTGTTATATCAACACAAGTACACCGGACAGAGAGACACATCCCACAGAAGCATCACTCCTAGGAGTGCAAGCACACCAACATCTGCTTTGCATATGTCCCTGTGCCACCTCTGAACAGAGGTTTTTAAAGTATTGTGCACACAGTACCTCGCCCGTGTTAGGGTTAGAGCAGAGAATTTTAGCATCCTTCCCACAGCTGAGGAGCAGCTCTGAATCCGCCATACTCCAAGCAATGGCCAAGATACCCCTGCGTGAAAAGTCACAACCAAAAAAAGCTTCATGTAAACACAACATGGTGCTAAACAAAGCATATTTATAAGTTGAGTTTCTACATTAGCTGAGCTTTCCACCTCAAAATGCCCTCCCCACTCCTTCCTCTTACAAGAGGAGAAATTTTTCAATGTTATCAGTACTTTATGTATTGACATAGATGCTTTCTAATTTCTGCATGAAGTGGTATAAAGGTGCGGCTAAAAAAATCTGAAAATTAAATGCACCTCTGAAAATTAAATGCAACAGTCATGCAGGAGAACCTGGACACCAGTGTAACAAAATGGTTTGTTTGCCTGCAGTATCATTAACATACAGTGTGCAAAGTTGCAGGTAAGGTCACTGACCACCAAGTTTGTCAGCTTCTTTTTATTAGCAGAAGGTTCAAGTCAGCAAAACTACTGGCAGCAGTTTTGGTAGAAGCTGCAACACAGACTGATTGCTGTTCTTGCTCCTTAAATCAAGTGCTGGTTTTGGGCACTAAGGGAAGTTTCACTAACAATTGAGGAGGGATGAGAATTTAACAAATCTTTCCTTGTACCCAAATTTAAGGCATGTAGGGGACTGAGGGGCAGTGAGGTATTGCATGTTGACATGTGAGAATACACCCAGGTCCCTCTTCAGTCCACCATTCAGGTAAAATCAACTGTTACTAACATTTTGCACCTCAGCTCTCTCTCCTTGAGAAGCACAGAAACAAACTAGCAACTTCAGTGTTCCAGCAGGATGATGTTTTATTTTGGGGCCTGTTCTCTTCAAACCAGCAGGCCCCAAAAACTCAAGGCTTTTGGGACACAGGGTTGACTAGTCAGCAAGCCAGCAATATAACACTGCCTGCTTCTGGAATCACTGCTTCCAACTAAGTGAGCCTTCACAGGGAACTGAGTAAGAAGTGAGAGGTACAAACTGGTAGGCAGTCACCAACAGTGCAAACACCACGGAGCAGCAGGCTACGGAGACTCATACCTTGCATGGCTTTCTAGAACACGAAGTGGTGAGGAGGCAAATCTTAGGTCCCACATCTGAATCACAGGCAACCTGTCATCCTCTGAGGCCAAAACCATCTGGGTAGCGACATCAGGGTGCCATGCCAGGCCTGAGCAGTGCATCTGAGGGACAACATTGCACCACAACCAGTAAAATAACCAAGCAGTAAAGGAAAAAAGACAGCCAACCTAAATATGTCCACATGGATGCTAAAACACTGTTCAAAGGAATTTGCAGCTGTGTTTCTGGGCATTATTTCTGACTGCATTCAGATTGGGGTGCTCTCCTTGTTTCTGTGAGTGAGGAGACTTGCAGCTGGCTTCCCAAGATCCTCTCAAAGAGATGACTTTGTGCTGTCTTGTTCACAGTCCTGTGTTTCAATGTAAGAAAACTGTAAAGCCCTCCACACAAATATTTTTCTCTAATATTTTTATTGATATTTTAAGAAAAGCCATTGCTAGGCAGAGGTTATTGTCATGTGAACACTGTATCACTAGACTACAATCACATGATGAAGACGGCCAACTATGCTGGTGTTATGTTAGGCAACAAATACATAAAACATTGACGGTTACACAGTTTATCAGAATAAGTGCAGTGACCAAATAGCTCCTTCAGGAGCCCCCATCCATCTGTAAATTCCATTCTGAATTCTTGCCACATCTTCAAAGTCTGTTGTAACATTTAAATAGACAGAAATATACAGATGTGTCACTCTCCTCAAGTTCTACAGGCTCTTTTTCACATTTACACTCCCCAAGGAGCAGTTGTGGTGGTTGTAACTATACAAGGCAGTGTCCCTTGTAACCCACTCAATGACAACACTCCTCTGGGGTGCTCTCCACCACAGACCCTGCCCTCTCCAAGCTCAGCTCCAGCCTGTTCCCATTTCCATGGCCAGACCAGCAGAAGCACAGGCTCCAGCTCCATCAGTCATCAGTGTCCTGCCAGGGCTCAGCCCTTGTGCTCTTCCCACCTGTGATGTCAAGAAGCCCTCTCTGTCCAAGCCCTAAGTCATGGCATCACCTGCTCTGCCAAACTAAATGTGCTCACCCAGGACCCATCAGTTGTAGCCTCATCTCTCCAGCACACAAAACATGTCATTTCTGACTAGCTGAATAAAAATCTTTCTGTGGTAACCCCAAACAAATCAGCAATTAAACAAATCAGTAATGGTTTTCTCCAAACTAACTTATCACTCTGACAGGAAATCTGAGTGCCTTGCCTTGCTTCAATCTGCATCAGCCTATTTTTGTTTACAATGCTGACAATCCCTCTGTGTGTATATAGCTTATTAAGAGAAAGCATCAGATATTTAGCGTGTCATATAAAACTGGGCCAGGCACCAGTATCTTTACGTCATGTAAGAGGGGGTGCTATGACCTGTCCCCACAGCCCAAGAGGCACCCCACGCCCCTCCATCAGCACTCGTGTGAGAGCCCACTCACCCGGTTATTGTGGTCACTGACTTTGATGATGGGTTCGTTCTTCCTGAGATCCCACACGGTAGCTCGGCCGCTGGGGCTGGCGGACGCCAGGATGTGCTGGACTTGCCTGTTCCATGCGATGCAGCTGATGTCCTCGAGAGGCTGTCACACACACAGAACAGCCTGTCACAACCTTTCCAAATCACAGACTCAAAATCTGTTATTTTCAGGACTCACTAAATGCTAAATCTGCAAAGAGACTCATCCCAGGGACTGTGTGTGTTCTGGCTTCCTATGTACACACACTATAGGGTAGAACACCTGAAAACCCCACTAGCATTTCTCTAATATCTGCATTTTCTGCTTTTCAATAGGATACATTACTCACTGAAAGAAGATGAAGCACAACTGTCTTCAAGAACAGAAAATTACTCAATGAAAGTACATCTGGGTACATAAACTGCCCTTCTGCCTTGGATTATTAGGCTTTGACTTACAAAAAAACTTTGAGTTTGCTTGGAGGAGTTCCATGTGGTTTTTAAAATTCTCCCTCAACTGCTTATTTTTAGTCCAAGAATGAGAAGCAATGTTAACCCAGTCCTTGATGCACTATTATTTCCAGCTGTCATTAAACATAAGGACTAAAAGATTTCCCAGCCTAAAAAAAATACTATTAGAGATTTAAAATCCTATACATGGATCTTTCACTAAGGTGAGCATCCTCCAAAATGCCCACATGATAATAAACAACTCCAACCAAAGCATACAAAGCCACAGTTTAAACTAAAAATCTTTAGACTAAAGATTACTTCTCAACCCATTTCCTTACTTTGTTGTCTCCAAATTACCATCAAGTAAAATAAACCCATTTTCCAGTAACCACAAGCAACTTCTGCAATTTTGTAACAGCTACAGAAACATACATGCATTGAAACAACTTTCTCCCATTCCTCCATGTCCTTCACAAGGCACAAAGTACAAAAAGTGATTGTTTTCCCCCCGTAGATCTTCTTTAAGAGACGCAGGCTGAACACTGGCCTGTAAGTATAGCAATTAAACACTCCCTGAAATCCATGAAGGTACCTGCCAAACCACTGCCTCATCTTCTGACTTCTCAGTAGCTGCTTTTTATCTTCCTCCTATTTTCCTCAATCTGTACCTTCACAACCTTCAGATTCATGCATGCAGTGAAACATGCAGAGGAAGACTAGATGTGTAATAGTTAAAATATTAAGTTAAGATATTTAAAAAGTGGTGTGACCTGAGAGACTTGGCTTGTTATTACTTGTTCCTTGATGAAAGGCAACATTTTTCAAAGACTAATGGGATACTTCAGTTTTCCCTGGCCAAATTTTATTTAAAAAATAAAATCCCACCACAAAAAGACATGATACAAGTGCTCATGCAGCCAGTCAAAAGTGCAGGTCTGTTGTGGATAAACACATCTGCACATCCAGGGTTGCTGCACGGGAGGCAGAGCAAACCACTCATCGCATGGACCTGCGTGTGTTTGCACTTCCAGGCACAGCCCCAAAACTGCACTTCAGGGGCTAGAGAAACAGCAGCAACCAGTCACCCTTGTAGCCAGCTGGGCAAAAAAAAAAAAATCATAGCTGGGCACAAAATAGTGGGAAAATAGTGCTGCCACAACTGACTGCCTTCCAAAAACGTTCACTGAAAGCGACCTACACTGCCACTCAGAGATTCCTATCCTCAAGGACACGGACTTCTGACATATGCTTTGAGTCACAGGCACATCACAAGCAGAAAAATATCTCAAACCTCACACTCTAATAAGCATGTCACAAAAATTAGAGTACCAACAGAAGGCCTAGAACTGTGGGTCTTCAGGAAAGCCACTAGAGAACAACATGCAGGAACATTTGTCATTATTTTGATACAGAGAGATCTGTTGTACCACCCTTTACAGACTGTATCTAACATTGCCAGAAGTGTAGTTCATGGCTAACTAAAATTCACTGCTATCTAATTTAAGATTTCAAAAGGGTTCCCCCAGGCCCTCCTTGAGACAGCTTTAAAACTGCAGGTCTCAATGAGCTGTCAACTTCAGCAACATTAATATTTTTCATTAGTTTGCTCTCCAGTATTTAACAAATACCAATTTGGTACCTGCGTCTTCACTCCTGGTGTCATTGGAGTGGCAAAATTGTTCAAGTCCCAGATGTAGATTTCAGACTCATTAGCACCAGAGGCCACCAGATTAGTCTGTAAGACACATTAATAGATGTTAGGAGTATTTTCAGCATCAGCTTTCACAATCATAGCTGCTGGGAGGCAGAGGACTGTGCCAATTTCTCCTGTTAGCTCAGGATATAGCCTTTGGCTCACAGAGAACAGCTTAGGGAAAAAAAACAAACAAGGTTTTTTGAGATTGCAGGTAAGGCTGAGTTAATAATAATAATAATAATATCCATACATTGCACTAGACTGGCATGCTACAACCAAAATTCCTGTTTTGTGGAGTTCTCCTTCACTGCACAAACACCAATGAGAAGGCTGAAGGGGCACAGTCATGGACAGGCAAATGGGAACCAGTGACACTTCTGGAGGGGGCAGATGAGGAAGTGGTCACCGCCACAGAGCTTTGCTCCAGGCAAACCATGACATGGAAGGAGCATGGAATTTGTGCCTCCAGCAGCAGACAACACTCCACCCACACAGTCAGTGCAATCATCCAAAGCAATCCCGTGTCTGGGTGCAAAAGGCTGACACCAGCCAAGGGCACCGACTGCCCTTTGATCACATCCCATGGCTGGTGACAAGCAAGTCGACTTCATAACGGGCAGAAAGGGAGAGGAAGCGATTCAGAGAGGACACAATGAACACAGGGCAGCCTTGCTGAAAGCAACTGTGCAGAGACAGAAATGCTATTTAGGAAAGGAATTCAACTGAATTCTTGCACAGCTGGTGGAGACAAGGAAAAACCAACCCACTGTATCTAGAAGGAAGTAAATGCTTATTAGTGATGGAGGAAAGCTTGTTGTTTTGAGAGCTCTTCTGCTGAAGAGGCCATGTCACCATGTCTCCTGCTCTGTCTCCTCTTTCCAAGTAACAATACTGAGAGGTCTGGAAGATGGATCTTACCCTACCCCCCCAAGGAGACAGCTAAAAATCTGATGTCACTGGAAACATAAGTGAGAGCAAGTAAATACTCCCTATGTGATGAGAACAATATTGGCACATGAGAGCTAAAAAAGGAGATTGGCTAAAAACACCACAGAAGACCATCTCTACTTCACATGGAAGCTGAGCTAAAAAAACCCTATTAAATTGACAATGTAAACTGGTGTGGGGAAGGAACGAACCAGACACCTTGAACTCTTTCAGTCCCCATCCTGAAATGGCAGTAATAGGACAGGGTTTTCCTACTAAACACAAACAGACACTCAAAGACCAGATTTCGTTCATGCTTTTCATGGGAGGGGAAAGGGACAGAAACATTTAAGGCTACAAGTTAAGATAGGTCACTCATCTGTGATGGTGATGAAGAACAGCAGGAAACCAACCTGGAACATGTTGACATCGAGCGCTCTTACTGGCCCCGTGTGCTTGTCTTTCTGGGCAATTATTACTTCAGCGTCTCCAGCTATGATTTTGGCTGGGTCATACAGAATGACATTTCCATTTTCACCCCCAGCAATCAGGACTCCAGAGACTCTTTCACCCGAGGTCATGCTGTGTGGCCCCCAGATCAGCTTGTGGTACCTGTAAGACACAAGAGGGGTGCTCACAGTCTACATCCATCCATCACCAGCTCCACACACAATGATGCACCTTATTTTGCTCACTCAAGCTAAAAGCCTCCAGACTGCTTGTGGACAGGTCAGAGAAAAGCACTGACTGCATTTCTCCTTGAGGATGAGTCTCTATGTACAATCCCTTCTGTCAGAAAGGCAACTGTGTCCCAGTTCTGCTTGTTATCAAGACGCAAGGTCACGACATGCACAACCAATAACCTGGTAAATGATAATATCTCTCACCTCCTGGCTGCAAAATCAGATAAGTGCTCCCAACTGCGAGTGATTTTTGAGCTCGCCTTCACAAAACAAAGGAGCAATCAAAATAAGAACTGCAAGCCCATTCAACCACAGCCTGAAGGTTAAACCTCTGCTATTTGTAAGCAACTCTTTGTATAAGAGAGGAAAAAGGTGGAACTACAAAAATTCCAAATCCTTTTCCGTATCACAGAATCGTAGTGGTTGGAAAAGACCTTTAAGATCACCGAGTCCAACCATAAACCTCACACTACCAAGTCCACCTCTAAACCATGTCCCTGAGCACCTTGCCTACCTGTCTTTTAAATACCTCCAAGGAAGGTGACTCCACCACCTCCCTAGGCAGCCTGTTCCAATGCTTGACAACCCTTTCGGGGAAGAAACTGTTCCTCATATCCAATCTAAACCCTCCCTGGCACAACTTGAGGCCATTTCCTCTCGTTCTATCTCGTATCTGTGCTTCTGGATGTGCAAGCATTTCATCTGCTGTACTGGAGGCTCAGCAAGTAGTTTATTCATAGACACAAGTCTATTGGATCACAATCTATTTTCCAGGCTAAGTCAAGAAGAATTAAAGATACTTCCAGAAATGGAAGTTATTTTCACACCACTGCATCCATCTGCAAATTACCTAAATTTCCTTCAACTCAGTGAACTTGCTGCATCAGCAAACCAGCATTCCTGTGTACTCAGCCTTGCAAAGAGTGAATTTCTTCTACCTAAAATGACACACTGTCTCCTATCAGCTCTTACACAAGCAGAAAACAAACCCACATTGACTGGAAGGTGGCAAGGAGTTACTTCAGCATTCACCATGTTATTAGTAACCTCTTTTTTAATGTCTGGACCACTTTCAAGTAATTTTGTTAAACCACAGCAACTTCAGTAGGATAAAATACGTAGTGCAGGAAGCCAGACAAAGAGCTGGGCTCTTTTGTTTGCTTAGAGCATATGCTGGGTGAGAAATACTGGTAAGAGCCAAGTGCTCTGTCCCCTAGTGCAATGTTCAGGTTACAGTTGGGGTTCACCAAAGAACGAGGCTACAAACAGAAATTAGTCTGTGAAATCAGACAGACCCTTTCCCTAGGTATGATTTTTATACTTCTGCACCTAACTATGCAAGGTTATGAGAAATGGAGTGACCAACAGGGTTGTGTGGTCACTAGTATTACACCACCAGCAAGATTCAATAGGAATTAAGATAATTCAGAGTGAAGGCAGAAAACAGTGAGGAACAAAACCTAGAGTTAACTGTGCAATTACTTTCTTCTTGCCCTTTGCTCTTTCCAAGATAAAGTAGGGCTCTATAAAAACAGTACAAAACCTTCCTTGGAGGACAATTAACTGAACTTACTGCAGGATTTCTATTTTGTGGGTTTAATCACCTGGCCATTTTAATTTGCTGTAAAACAAAATAAAGCCTGATGTATAAATTGCTAGCTGGGCCACTTCTTGGTATCTTTAAAAAAAAAAAAATCAACCTCCTTTGTAATGCATTTTCTGGGGCAAAGTCAAATTCTTGTGTTGCTCACCAAGGGAAGGACTTTCAAAGGAGCACTGCAGCCTGGCTATTAAGGAATGTTTTTTGAAATTGAGTAAGCGAATGTCACTTGGCAAGCCTTGAAAAACCTGAGTCATAGTTAAAACCAGGTAGAACAAGGACATTTTAAAAGATCAAACACCTTATCCTGCTCTCAGCAGGTCAGTAGGACATGTTAAGATCAAATTTGCCCACAGTGCAGGGCGTCAGAGACCGGCTGCTTCTCACAAACCCCACGTACTAGAACACAGACAACTGCAGGGCACGGATTGTGAGCTGCTCCGCCGGCCCCGTGAGTCAGTACAACCAAAGTGACAGGGCACAAAGCCTGCAGTCTAACACCTCGTGCTTCCTCCTGCAAAAGCTGCCACAACCATTAGTTATCCAAGTCAGGAGAGCATCCCTAAGCAGGGTCACAATCTTCCTGTGTGCAAATGTGCACAATTTCAACCCCTCTCAAGTTGTTTATAGGCAACATTTAACCTCTAGGAACCCAGCAAACAGCATTTGGTCAAGAACTTTGGGAAACAGCTCTAGATCCTTAGGTCTTGAATTTCCTGCTTTGAGTCTTCATTATAAGACTCAAGTTCAGTTAATTTCTACTCATATCAGAGGTGGGAGAGATGACAATTGCTTCTCTAGAAGTGTCAAACTCTCACTTGAACATCCTGGCAAAGTGCTATAATTGTCTGCACTTCCAGCCACGTCATTTTGGGTCACCAGAGGAAAGAGGGGTTATGTTGACACTGTAGCTGGTATGAAGAAGTCAGAGATCCAACCCAATGGCAATGAAAATTTTCACCTCCTTTTCTACCCATAGAAACATCCTGTACTTCCCTCCGTGTTGTTTCTGTTCACTCACAATGAGTGGCAGCCACTGGACCAGCCACCCGAGAGCTGCTACAAGCGCTGCCAAAATGGAAACTGGATGCTCTGATGCAAACAGTATTTCTTTGGACAAGCGCATGGTAAGGAACTAAGAGTGAAGTGGAGTCACACAGTTGGGAACTTGGCTTCCCAGCTGTGGGGTGAGGTATGATACTACACACACAACATGAACCAGTTTAGTTACGTGACAGGGGGTCTCCCTGAAATACCTAAATGCAAACAGGATGGGGTGATGTGAAAAGCTCTGACTGCATTTCCTTCTGTTCTCTGGAGAATCCCAGAGGCTCCTCAAGATAAACTGTCTGCCTACATACTCAAACCTACCAGACAATGTCAGATCTTTTAGGTTTCTGTCAGAGCACGAGCTGCTTCCAGCTCCTCAGAATCCAAGTTCAATGCCTTCACAATGACACCTCATCATCCCACATCATCAGTGGCATTCACACGCTTTCACTCTTCAGCTCCTCTCCTCAGCAACTGCAGATGAACCTCACAAAGTGGCCTTTCCACATGCACCACGTGTAACAGTTCCACAGCTGTTACTTTTCCCTTACAACCCCACTGCTCACCTGTGAGAGGAGGAGAAGGTGGCGCAGGATTTCATATCCAGTGAAGGGTCTGATAAATCCAACTCGAATATTTCTAGAGAAGCACTTGTACTGAAGGTTGCATCCAGCTGCTGAGCTGATGTACCTGCAAAGAAGCATGCCTGGCAGTGAGAAAGCCGTGACACACAAAAGAGTAACTGCAAAGGAGGGGCATAAGAACACCATCCTTGTGAAAAAGACACAGAGATGGGACCAGGTTTCTGTTATTGAGATGCAGTTCTACATAACTTTCCTCCCTATGGTTCCCCCTTCTGGGGTTTCTTAACCAATATGAACACAAAAATCTTCGGGCAAGTGCCTCTTTCTCTCTGACAATACACAGAAAATTATCAGAGTTACAAATGAGGAGCAGGGGACAGTGAACTGGCAGTTAGGATTGCTGTCACCTTTACCATGGCAGAAAGAAGAGGATGCTTGCTGTCACCTGCAGAATGCAAAGCATGTTTTCATGCATGGCACAGCCAGAGAACTCCACTAAAGTTATAAAGAGGTTCCATACTAAAGAGTATGCACCACATACCCTGCTCCAGCCTTCAGGACACGAAATAACTCCTACAACTTTCAATTACAATCACTTCATAGTAGCCACAACACGTAGCCTGAGGCCTGCTTAGCGCACACGCTTCCCAAAAACTCACCTGTGGCCAGGTAGATGGGGTGCTGCTGGGCAGGGCTCCATGCCTGCATGGCAGTACGATCAATCTCCTTTAGCTTCATTTCACTGGAAAATAAAATCAAGAAAGATAATGATTAAAATGGAGCACGGGGAGACTGCACTGGCACAGATTCAGCAGCTACGTTAGGACTTTGCAGAAGCAGCCAGGGTGATTGTTTTCCTAAAGATATCCCACAGACAGACAGATATCCAAGCCACCATCTCCAGAACACACCCAGGGGGAAGGGGAGAAATAATTCAAGAGCTGGACTCGATGATCCTTGTGGGTCCCTTCCAACTCACAACACTATGATTCTATGAATTTTCCCTTGGCAGAACATCATCAATGACACTTAGAAGAAACTGATGGTTGCTGAACAAACCATAACCCAGGAAAAAGCAGGCAAAGCTTCAACTTCTGCTGAAAAACCCTCTTCTAGCAGCCCCAAGACACACCCTGGACACCCTGCAGCAGCTTTCAGCCTAAACCCACCCTGGACAAAACCCTCCCAGACCCTCCCCGCCGAACACGCTCTGCAGCCAGCTGGATCCGAGGAGGAAAAAACGGTTTTAAAGCCTCCACCGTCTCGTTTTTTGGGTCTTATTTCAACACCCTGGGGCTCGGAAACACCGTGCACGGCCACCGAGCGCC
>NW_010338971.1:0-1439 GCF_000700745.2 Antrostomus carolinensis
GCTACCAAAACCTTACCATGCAAACCCAATATTTTCAACAGGACAATGGCAATTCTTACTTTTTAATGCAAATTAAGAATAATCATTAAATGTCATTATTTACCCCAAAGGAATTTTTCAATTGTTAAAAGTTTTGAAAATAAAAAAATAAGATAGTTACTAGTAAATTGGTAGGGCTAAGAGGTTAGAAGATATGCTAGCAACATTCCTTGTTTTAGTATTGGCCATATCCAAAGGAAAATCTTTCACAGGCCCCTTACAGTGTGAGAGTATAAGGATGGGTGGACCATAACGTGCACTCCAACTCTTTCATTCTTGACTTGTGTCTTAGGAAGAACAATTGGACTATAGAGAAAAATGAAAAGGATAACAAACAAATAATGAATTCCATGAACCTCCTTTTGGCTCCTAGCTGTGTGACACAATTGTATTTCCTGGCTACTGCTTCTGGAGCATTTCACAAATAAAAGCTTCACCATAAAGTTTAAGAACAAAGCTGAAATTTCACGTGTGACCATAGTAGCTTGTGGGAAGAACTGAGATACAATTGACAGCACTACACACCTGCCCCAATATAGTTTACTAAAACTAACCTTGATCAGCACAAGTGGATGGCTCATACCAAGTGTTACCTATTTTAATAGTCCTCACTACTCTCTAACAGAAGGAAGATTGTCTACATTTATTTCTGCAAAGGTAAAAATAAGAGGACCTAATTTCAGACACAGTACACAAAAAGAAGCTAGGATTTAATTAATTTGCTGTTCAAATAAAACTTCATCATGGAACAACTTGCAATAAAATGTCTCATTCGGAGAAAAGCTGTATGAGAATGATCTCCTTCAGTTTCTTCGGTCTTGTCCACCTTCCCAAGTAATGGTGAGGTAGTTTCTTACCAAAAAAAGCTGTTGTCACTGAACACGCCACTACGTGTAAGACTAGAGATTGAAAAAATTCCTTAAAAATACATCACTATAACACTACTTCACAAGGATTTTACACTTTTGAGTGGGAAACCTGCAGCTTAACAGAAAGAGCTGTGGAGGTGACAAGGTCCATTTGTTGATGACAGGACATCACACATCAACAAAACAAGCCAATCGAGCTCTGAAAAGAAGGAAGACAGGCATCAAAGGTGTTCAGCCTTTGATTCCCTGAATCAGGGATTCAGTGCTCTAGGTCAGTCTAGGTCCATGTCTCAAAGGGCAGTTAAAGCATGCTCCTTTTATAGAAGCATCATGTTTCTGCAGAAATGGACATCCTTTTCCTAGAATCATAGAATGCTGAGGGTTGGTAGGGACTTTAAAGATCATCTAGTTCCACCCCCCCTGCCATCAGCAGGGACACCTTCCACTAGACCAGGTTGCTCAAAGCCTCATCCAACCTGGCCTCCAACACTTCGAGGGAAGGGGCATACACAGCTTCTCTGGGCAACCTGT
>NW_010338972.1:0-863 GCF_000700745.2 Antrostomus carolinensis
CCTTCTCTTCGGAGCTTGTCTCAAGCCATTATTGCCCAGCCTGGTCTGTAGCTTTCCACTGGCATTTAAAACTTCACTGGAAAACAATTAGATGCAGAAACTGAAAATAGTCATAGTGCCTCCAAACCTAAAATCCTTGTTGAGCACAGGCCCTGGAAGGCTCAAGCACAACTTCAGCAAAGCTTTTCTTAGCAAGCAGCTCTGGAGGTTTAGGACATGACCCTTTTCCAGCTGCTTTTTGCAGGAGGTGAAGGATGGTGCTGGACTTTGCACCAGAGGGCACTCGGAAGGACTGCTGTACCTGTTCTGGTCTGCAGACAGTAATCCTGGTGCTTGGGGGATAGGAAAGAGCCCCGGGGTGATGACGTGAAGGGAACTGATCAGTAGACAAGAGTGTGAGCTTTTAGACAACGTATCTGACGGTGCTCGATCTCAGAAATGCTGCTGCATGAGTTCAACATGAGGCGGCAACGTGCGCTGGCAGCACAGAGGCCAATAACCGTGTCCTGGGCTGCACCCAGAGCAGCGTGGGCAGCAGGTGGAGGGAGGGGATTCTGCCCCTCTGCTCCGCTCTCCTCAGACCCCACCTGCAGTGCTGCCTCCAGTGCTGGGGCGACCAACAGCACAAGGACATGGAGCTACGGGAGCCAGTGCAGAGGAGGCCACAAGGATGATGTCAGGGCTGGAGCAGCTCTGCTGTGAGGACAGGCTGAGAGAGTTGGGGCTGTTGAGCCTGGAGAAGAGAAGGCTCCGGGGAGACCTTCTAGCGGCCTCCCAGTACCTGAAGGGGCTCCAGGAAGGCTGGGGAGGGACTTTGTCCAAGGGCAGGGAGTGAGAGAACAAGGGGGGATGGCTTGAAAGTG
>NW_010338972.1:931-2413 GCF_000700745.2 Antrostomus carolinensis
CTGTGTCTGCGTCTCCCTTGAAGTGTTTGTGGCCAGGCTGGATGAAGCTTTGAGCAACCTGGTCTAGTGGAAGGTGTCCCTGGCAGGGGTTTGGAACTGGATGAGCTTTAAGGTCCCTTCCAACCCAAACCAGTCTGGGATTCTTTGTTTGTATGTGCTGGCTACTGCTGTAAGGATCTGGTGAGGGTATTAGAGCAGAACAAAGCGTGAAAAATGTCCAGGCTCTTTAAAGCTCTGCTGGTACCAGCAAATTAAACAGCATCAGGATGTTCCTGAGCACTGGAACTTTGTTGTTTCTACTGATTCTCATTAATCCTTCCATGTTTTTAACCTGGGCCAATGAGCAGTTTCCCAAAATACTCCAGGGCATGGTTTCCGGGATCCATCCCACCATCCCTAGCAGGCAGGTTGTGTGCTTTCACTGGCTCTTTGATGCTCTAACAGAATGGACATTGGATGTCCTGTGCCAGTTGTCCTCAGGGGCAGAGACTGGTCCCAGACTTGTTTCATTTACTAATGTGGGTGTAATCACAGTGACACTGGACTGAGAATTTGGATTTGCAAACCCTGTTGGGTTTAGGCAGCAGGAACTGCAGGGGGGTTTTACCCCCATCTGTTCCCCAAATCTGCTACCAAGGTTTGCTGCCTTGTACCGAAGGGCCAGAAGGTTTATTTGCTCTTCAGTCATCACTGGCCACCCTGCACAGTGAGTTCCACCACTGACTGTTTGGGTTTTCGTTTTTTTTCTGATCATGCTATTAGCTTTGATGGGAAGCTCTTTTCTTCCTAAAAATCTTATGAGCAATGAGGTGAATCATGGAGAAAAGAAGTCTCTAAATCACCTGGTGTTGATAATCTTTGATGCAACAAGACATTTATAAATTAATATAAATAAAATCACTCTTCCATATTAATAGTCACATCTTTCAACATTATATAAAACCTGATATTTTGCTTTAGGAACTTACCTGTTATTAATGCAGTAGTGTGTGTGGAGTTAGGATTTTAAAGAAAATTTTGAATATGACAGGAATGAAAATAGATTAGTTTTAAGTAAATGCTGATTTGAAGGCACGTCCTGTTGCCAAAAGACCCTTCCATTAACAGCTGCTGACAAAGCTCTTGATTTCCTTACGAGCACTACAGTATTTCTCTTTTCCCCCTGAGTCCGAGATCCTGAATTCAGGTGATTCTATCTGTCAGGTTTGATTTAAAAACAGAAGGATATAACTTTTCTGATTTTGAAGCCAAGCTTACAGGCATAATCCAAAAGTCTAAAAGCTAAAACAAACAAAAACTAGGGAAAAAAGCTTCCCATTTTTTGAAGGTTCTTGTTTTTTAAGCCCATTTCTGGGTGGGGGTTTTTCTCTCCACTCTGGGTTGTGTCATACAAACCCATCCTTGGCTTTGCCTTTCGGAACTGGTGCTGTTTGCTGCCACAGCCCCAGTCACCATAGTAAAGTGACACTTAGAATCATAGAA
>NW_010338973.1:0-37005 GCF_000700745.2 Antrostomus carolinensis
AATTAAGTAAACTCTCTGCTTGCTGTAACTGGGTAGTCAAGGGAGAGCAGATAAGTGTTATTTTGACTAAATTAGAAAAGGCATAGTTCTGCATTTCCTTTGTTTTCCACCTCAGATGTAATGCAAATATCAGGAATGCAAATACTAGGCTTCACCTTTGTATCACTGTAATCACCTTGCGTTTCTGTTCTGTGGTTTTGGAAGACCAACAGAACTTAGTAGCTTGCTATAGGCTGATGGAGATTGCTCAATTTCTGAATCAGCACGATAGTTGAGACCAGATTTTTTTTTTCCTTTCTTTACACCATGGCATCTAAAAATTACCTTTTTGACACCTGCATAGTCCCCAGGTTATAAAATATTATGAGAAAGTAGCAGAGGAAAGATTATTTAATTCAAATGAATGAAGAAGAGGACAGAAGAGAAAAAAATATTCTGTTTAGAGGTTAGGATTCTCATGTGGGAAGAGTGAAGACACAAACTTCATCTAGTTTTTGCTCATATGGTTGCATACACACTTCACAATAAGACAGAACCTCTAAAGGCCCTGCCATATAATCTAATGCCTTGTTTTCTTGTTTGCTGAAGTTATGTTTGAGAGGTCCAGAGGGAACTCTGGTTCTATACTGTTGCTATAGCAGTCATAAAAACCAATGTTCCTTGCATGATCAGCTCTGCTGTGGTGGCAGTGAGGCTGTGGGCAGAATCTATATGCCTACTGATAGGCTTGACTGGAGCTCGGGTATGTAGCCACTGGTCAGGACAGATGAGCATGACGCTACAGCATGACACATACCTTCACACTACTGGTCCTACAATTCCTATTGACCCTCCTGAGGATGGAAGTCAGAGGCGAAAGAGCTGAAACACTGACTTTTAAAGATGCCTTCACTGCCCTGCCTGGGCATCTGATTTGGTCATTGCCTCAGTTTTCCTGTCTGTAAAATTAAAATATAGTTGCTTGTTGCACTGGTGTGTCATAAAGATTATTTCAATGGTTATTAACCTCTTCCGGAATTGTATAGTGATAAGTATTATTTGTATGCAAGGACCTGAAAAGGGGAGTGTTTGGTATAATCTAGAGATGCTCTTTTGTGTTTGTTTTGTTTGCATATCTGGAGCATATCAGTAAACACAGTTTATAGAGTAAACATTTGAAAGCATGTTGTGGTGTATGAAAAAAACCATAGGTGCCTAGGTATAAGCAGATGTGAAAGAATTAATGAACATTTAAAATAACAGGGGAACCTTTCTGTTCAGAAATAGCAGTTTCTGTATATATAATTTTATATCTATGCATATATATATATATATACACGCATTACCACATTCTCTTTCAGCTAACCTTTGTATGAGAGAAACTTCTGCTGATGTCAAACGACCAGGAGGACATTAGCAGCTGATATTGGGGCCTGTCGGGTGCTGTTGGGTATGTCTCCCCATCACCAGGCTGGCTTCCCTCGCTACTGCCACTGACCTTGCAAACAGCTCCGACAAAGGTCGGAATGGATTCATTGATCAGCCAGGCCAAGCATATGACAGTCTGTGCCTTAATTGAATCCCAAAAGGGGGCAGACTGGGTTTTTATTACAGAGGCCAGACGATAGCACTCATTAAAAGCTCCACAGACTGTGTGGTTTACTAATTAGTTTATTATACAGACACCTTGACGATGGGCAAAGTTGTCATTTTGCCCTTTATCGCACAGGGGATGTTGTTAAAAGTTTAATCAGCTAACACTGACCAACTTAGCTTGGCAGGCTGTGGACAGTCATTACTGAGGTCACCCCTGCTGTAGCAATTCTGACAGGGTCACAGCATGAATCTCCAATAAAAAGCACGTTACATAAGGTAAGAGTGCACCTGAAAGGGAACCAGGAAAAGAGATGTGCTCAGCAGGGAGTAGGAAACAGATGGACTGTTAGGACAAGTGAAGCCTGTTATGGTTTCTCTTTGCTTACATTGTTTAACATATGCTTTTTGGAAATATGGGGAGCTCTGAGCTATTGCTGTGATATGTTCATTAGAACACAAGATAGCCTGAACCAAGTGGTGTGTGAACAGGCATTAAGTATCTCTGGTTTTGGGAAAGTAGGGATGATTTTGCTAGTTAAGCAATGCCTAGAGCCTAGATAATGGGCTTGGTCCAGAGTGATAGGAGACCTTGCACTGGGAAAACCAAAGCATGAGACAACACAGGTTTCCCCCTAATGTTGCTTTTCTTTCCAATATACTCTGGGTAATTTTGTAATGTGCCTTCGTATCTTTATTTCCTTCAGGTGTGGACATGTGTCACAGCTTAGAGAAAGGTTACTTTTACTTAGTTTTACTACGGAGATATCTGGAAGTCCCAGCACAATTCAGGGTCCTTTTATACTCAGTCTTACAAACAAATGCCCTGTGTCAGCTCCATATCAGGAGACATAGAGTGTAACTAGCTATGTCAGATTAAGGTTGATGTAAAAAACTGAGGGAAAATGGCAAAGGTCCTTGATCTTATTTCCAGAGTCCCATTGACTAAACCCTACTGCAACTTGATCATTTTCTTAAGAAAGTAGCTAAAAATAAAAATAACTTGATCTGTCTGTCAGTCATACTTATGAGTCAACTTCAGTCAAACCTGAGACTGGATAGGGGCCTTAGTTCCTTTGAGTCTTCTGGAAGTTGGTATTTTCCACAAGTCATGGTAGAAGAGTACCATTTTTAATCATTTCCTTGAGGGAAAGACAGGGAAAACAGCAGTTATTCCTACTGTTTGGTCGCAGCTGTCTGGCAAATCAACTGGTCAGAGTTTAACCTACCAGATCAGTCATGGCATGTGCTGTCTTTTATTAAGCCATGAAGAAATTCATGTAGGGGACACAAAGTGGATGGAGAATCTGTGACAGACCACATGGAGCAAGAGGGTATTTGAGGGCAGGTTGGAGAAACACCATCATTTCAGAGTGGGGAACTGGGGAAATAGGATGACATGGCCAAATGGGTTCCGAATAGGATCTTAAGAGAGGGGTAGAAAGAAAATTGCTGGTATCTGTAGAGGATATTGGAAAAAATTCCAGATAAAATGAGACTTCATTAATTGCTGTGCATGGAACAAACAATTTATTTGGGTGTAGAGCACTGTGACATGAAAAGAAAACTACATTTCAATCCTCAAACAGGATCGTGACAGAAACAAAGTAGAGATGATCTCACAAGGAATCTCCTGAGTTTGATTTCCAGTATACAGGGATAGAACATCATCATGTCATCTAGAACCTGGACATGATTGGGCCTGAATGCACACATTGCTGGAACTAACGGTGAACAAAGATATCCATGATAATGAATCCCAGCTACAGCCTATGATGGAAAAAATGCTTGTCAAACTGGAAGCATTTAATAAGTGTGGTGATTTTGTTACCCTGCTAGTGTATTAGGGTATTTATTCTTGGTTCCAAGTCACCTAGAACAGAATAAGCTGAACATGACTGCATTATGGCATTACCACAAAGCACCATCTGTATGCTTTGTCTGAGATCTGGGTTAGGGTCTCTCATTTCAAATGGCATTCATAACCAGCAGCTGTAATTCCAGAGTATCAGTTCAGAAAATGGAAAAAAATTTAGATGTAACACTGGATGTGTTATTTTCTGGGAGCTGGAGCAGTATATGAGCTATATTGCATTTGTTTCACCTCTAATTTTGGCTTTTTTATTTGTACATAGGCATCAGCTGAAATTCTGGCTTTGGTAAATCAAACACAGGATTTGGCTGTTGACTGTAATAGAGCATTTCACATGGAATATAACTGCATATGTTTGAGACTTGCTTCCTCCTTCATGCAATTTACAAGTGCATCACATACTGAAAGGTAGGAGACCAATTCTCATTTCACTTTGTTGTTTTTTCTGTTCCAAATGTCCAAGCATCCACTTTAATGTTGCATCATCATGGAAGACACAAATGGTAGAGTCCATGTAGATCATGTTCAATCCAGCATAACTAAAAGATCTCATTTAAATACAGCATGCAACCTTGAAATAAATAGGCTAGTACCTGTGTCTAGCTAAGGCATAACCTATGGTCCTGATTCTCCTGTGCCCAGGGTGCAAATTTTGTCAGCTCATTCTTTAGCTCTCTCCAGCCAGGAAACCTTGGTTCCTTTGCCAAGAAAGCAAGTCCTAATGTAGGGAAGCTCATATGCATGAAAATCTCATGCTGTTCTGGAGCTGAGTTATAGACATGGGCCCAGAAGGCTGGTGTCACTATCACATTCCCAAATAAATGTGTATGGGGATACAAGAAGGTAAAGCACAACCTGGTGTGCTGCAATGTATACTATTCATTTTCTTTTGAACATTAGCATAAGGTGCAGTGGCAGCAAATTTATAACTGTCATCATATGGAGTAAAGATCAATGAGAGTGTACTTACAATATGTCCCGAGCGCGGCGCGCCGTGGGGTGTGTAATAAAGGGAATGTGAAAGGGAGCCAACTCGGTGACAAAACACAACAGATGCACCTCCATTCACAGCAACATTATCTGAATGCTTAGGACAAGAATAGAAAAAAAAAAAAATATTAGACAGACCCTCAACTTGCATTCATCAGCCTAACACCTTTAAATTTTACTAGCTGAGTTTGACCTGTGTCTCTATTCAAAATGTGGATTCATTCACGTTATTCGCACAGGAATCTGGCCAGAGTATATTGCAACACTGGGGCAAGCAAAGTGTCATGTAAAATGGAGGTACCATTGCTAGTTAACATGTCTTGGTAGTCACCCCAGGAGTCTTCTCACAGTGACAGATTGCTCTGTTACAACCGTACAGGCAAACTCTCCATCATTAACTCACTTTAAAAAAAGCTGCCTTAACTGTGAAACTAAAAGACTCCAACTTTTCCTTTTGCTGTAGCTCCCTCAGGCAATGAAGGGATTTGCGATGTGTGTCAATGAGACATTTGAAATCTCACACATTTAAATCGTCCTGACTTCAACAGCATTTTAAATACACTGAAACTAGCAGCATTTCTAAATTCAAACACTTACCAGTTTCCTTCCCACAAGCTTGCTCCTACGAGCCTCAAAGGCAGTAGAAAATGTTATTATGTGAACAGAGCATCTCTCTGTAACGGAATTAAATATAAATCCATTAAAAAGAGAGAGAGATAATATAATAATTAATACTTTGTACTACTCTATTACCTTCCTATTGCAGACTAAAGGTATTAATTCAGCCTTAGCCCACCATTTCTCTTCCTGTTTCACAAATAGAAAAATTGAGGCACGAAGGGGTCACGAAGTGATCTAACTGAAGGCACAAGGCAAATCAGAATCAGGGTAGGCATAAGAACCTGGAAATTTGGTTCTCAGTGCTGCATCCACTGTTCTGGCACCAACTCTACTGCGAAGCAAAGATACAATAGAAAAAAAGGTGCCACCAACAGTGCTACCAGAAAATAGAAAATACAAATTGCTACAATGGAAAACAACAGTGAATCCTCAGTCCCCACACCTCAGCTTCAGAAAGATGTACAGCTCAGTGGAAAGAAATCTCTAAGTACTGTGGCCATTATTTCAAGCAAGCTACCGCATGCATTCAGTGATGGGCAAATCGTGATAACTTCACCACATCATGTGTGGCATTTCTCAGTGTACATGAAGAAAATCTCATAATCCTATCCTCCAGTCTTTCACCGTGCCAGTCAGTGAGGAGTTTCCATTAAGTTCAGCAGTGTGAGACTGCAATTAAGCAGCAATTAAGACTCACACAATGCAGCCCACTGGAGGGATGAGCTGTGTTCTGGCTAATACGATCGGCAAACAAACTCTTTTGAAGTACTTAGATATAGCGTGTTGGAAAAAGTGCCCAGTGCGAGGAATTATGGTTCTGCCCTCATGCAGACATAAATCTGGGCTTCACTCAGCCCTGTAGATGGATGGACCTGTTTATCCTCCTGAGGGATTTTACATGGCACCAGCAGGCTGCCCACAATGCAAAATCAAGCCTTTAATGATTGCTCGTGAGAACTCAGGACGACAAAGCATTTCATTAATTGTCCATTCCTAATCAGTCTCTTAATAGATCTATAAATGAACAAATACCCTAAGGAAATTGCTGCTTTAAAAAAGGAAGAAATTGGGTACCACTTTGAATATTGGCAGACACAAGAGTTGCCTTTTAACTCTGGAGTCATTCAACTTTTGTTGGAGTGTTACATAAAAGCTTTTAATTTACCGAGTACCTTTTTGTGAGTCGAGGGGATCATTTGTGACTAATGAAGAGCATAGAACATTTTAATAATAGTGACAACTGGCTTTGATATTAATATTGTCTCCAAAAAAAGTCTCTTTTGAAGTTACTGAGATTAGGAAAACCCTTTATATTTTATCCAACCGTGTTAATAAAATTGCCTTGCCTACATAATGCTCTCTCCAAAGCGAAAGTAATTTTCTCCCATTTAGTTCCCTGTGCTATCCTTTAGATATTTTTATATAATTTTTTTCTCACTTGTCATTTTTCTGTGCATCAACATTTCTAATTTTTTTATTAGTTTTCAGAAATAATATTTAAATGAAAACCCAAGTGTAATGCTCTATTTCTTACAAAAACTTGAAGGTATTTCATATCTTTAAAAATGGAAGCCTTTTTGCATGTCATAGATATTTCTTGAGATTTTTTTAGAGTGGAAGCAGGGTGATGTTTATGGTCCTTCAATGTTTCTTAGAACTTCTGGAGTCTATTAACTGTTCAAAAAATCCAGGTCACCCAATAACAATACTGCTAAGGGAAGATCCCTTCATATGTTTATCTAGGCAAGGAGATTTAGCTGATATCCAGAAGCACAAAAATTTAAAATGTTGCTGAAAATGGCATTATAAATTTAAACAAGACACCCTCCCTAGAAATGCTCTGTCACTCTGATAAGATTTGCTCTGGGGTTTGGAGCAAAAGCCCAAATTAATGGGAGGCCTTTATTCTTCTGAGGAGGTAGCACGCTGCCCCTGTGTGCTAAGGGACATGGTATGTTCACACCCAGCAGTAGGCTTTATGATTCCTGACTACTTCTCATTTATTGTTTCCAAGATGAATTACAATCCCAGTGTCACAGTTATGGTTTCTTAAAATGCAACAAATTGCCTTGTACTATCTTCCATGAATTTTGTCTCCCTAAATACTTCCTCCATTTCCAACAGAGCTTGGTTTCTCCTCTTTTTCATAACAAACTGTTGTACAGTACCCTATGTCTTTCAGTAAATAGAATCATAGAATTGTTTGGTTGGAAAAGACCTTCGAGTCCAGCCGTACCTGTCCACTACTAAACCATATCCCTGAGCACCTCATCTACCCGTCTTTTAAACACCTCCAGGGATGGTGGCTCAACTACTTCCCTAGGTAGCCAGTTCCAATGCCCAATAACCCTTTCAGTGAAGAAATTTTTCCTGGTATCCAATCTAAACCTCTCCCAAGAGAGAAGTGCATGAGTGGTGTATGTGACATGGACAGGTGCTTTTCCCTATAGGAGTGCTGAATTGAAGCCTTCTTCAAGAAAGTATCAAACTTTGTAGAAATAATGATAGAAGAGAAGGAAAACATTAATCTAATTCTGCTCTAGGTCTGTTGTTCTATGAACAATGCCATATAGATGCTACTTATATATGACAGACTCTGAGATCATGTCATCTATTCAGGTGGACATGTAGATTACTTCTGTTTTGTTTGTGAGCTCTGCATCCCTAAAAACTTTGCTACATCTCACAGGCTTGTTAAAGTCATAGTGAAACAAGGCACATTTATGAACTGGGAGACACATTGATATTTAGTTTCACTGAAAGGGATCAGCTACAAATGACTGATGTGAAAAAAGTATCTCTAAAAATTGGTGAAAACAATATAACGGACCCAGTTCCTTTTGAGTCTAAATTCCATCCTCACTTAGTCTTTCATTTTTGAAATGAAACACTACTCAATTTTCTCATAGTTTTCAGAGAGGGTTAGAAGTTAAAGCAATACACTTGCTTAAGAATCTTGTTGAATCAGGACTGCACAAGATCTATTGCAAGTCATGAATCATTTGAAGCGTAAACCAGAAAAATTTCCTTTTCTTCAGTTTCTTTCCTACTGCCCATGATGTATTCCCTCCAGCTCTTCCTTAATTAGGGAAGTTAAGACCAGTAATTCATCTCCAGTTGTTTCCTCCAAGCAGCAGCAGCAGTAGGGGCATTACCACAGACAGAGCTCCAGATGTTTTGCCCTGTGCTCTAACTCTACTGAGTAGGTTCCCATCAGTCCCAAAAAGCAATGCTATGGCTCTTGGTACCTTTTCCAAAGCATAGACAACACAGATAGCAGGCTACTCAGCATGCAAACACAGAACAAAACAAGTCTACAATCTTATGCTGATTTCTGAAGATGCCCCATGTCCTTGATATGTTAAACATGGTCCAGCTGTGTTATACTCAGTGAGGGAAAGAAGAGCATGAACCTCCTCTCTCTCTTCTTGGGGAAACCTCCTTGTCATAGCACATGTTTTGGGTAGTTCTGACCAAATCCAAGTCCAGTTTCCTGTTTTGATTTTAACTGGTTTTAGTTACAGGAAAGACTGTAAGCTTTGTACCACCTTTAACCAGAAACTCCAGACATGTGATAAATACGTGTAATTTTGACACAGAAGTTTGCTATGGGGTAATTAAACATAGGCCTACAGTTAGTATTTATGAGCAAGTTTCTAAGAAAGGGATGATAGGTCTAGACTTCTGATTCAGCCTTCTCTATCTATGTAGGGATGCTGTTGCTAGAGTAAAGATAAGCGAGAAGGTTACAAGGGGCCACAGAGGCCCCTATGATCTGCAGGAGCAAGAGCACCCGCAGAGACTCATTCACTTCTACTGCACCTCAAAGTGGGAGGAAGAAAGGACCTTGGCAAGTGTTCGTTCAAGTGAAGAAACCTTTTATGGGAGTTTCTATAATGCTTTATTTTGAATGACTATGTGGGAACTAGAGCTGGATGACTGTATAATAAGGCTTACTGGCTTTCTGATAGAAACTTTCATAAAGGAAAAAGTTACTGATGAAAGTGAATGGGATTTTGTGTGTGTGTTTCTTGTGCGGCTTGAGGTTTCATCTGGATTTCAGCGCCTGTAAAATGAGGGACAACCAGGGAGCAGGCCATAAACCTTAACTCCCTGTGCTCTCTTTCTGAAAGTGAAGGAATCGCATCAAAGAGAATGAGAGTGACAGGCTCTCTAACTGAAAGGCATTGTATATTCTTGCTTTAGGTCACAGCCATGGTTTGCATCACAGAGCAAAGTCTGTCTAATTTAACATTCATGAACTTCACGTTTCCAGGGTGCAGTCTTAAGTGGGCTTGGAAACTTAGGGTGATAGTGCAGAGTTACAGTCATGGGTTTTCATTTGGTTTTTAATTTTGGCAAATTTAAAACTTACCATTTATGCCAAAGTGTTGGTTGACTACTTTATTATGGATCCTTTCCCTCCTTTTCCTTAACCTCTCCTCATCAGGCTGAAAAAGTAAAAGCCCTACAATGTCACCAAGTTTATAGCAGCATTTTTACATGTATACTTCTTTTGTTCATAAAATATACTAAATCATTACAATATACATATGAATGTAAATAAACATTGCAATATGCACATGGATGTAAATAAACATTGTAATATACACATGAATGTAAATAAACCATTAATGAAGCTTGTATAAATTTTTCCCACCAAAGGCAAAATAGAACTTTGCCGAACTGGTGTTTCTGAGTTCATGTTAAATTCACTTTTGAATAGGGCTTGATAAATGAGAAAATGAAAAAGAAATGTGTGTAAAATATTTATTATAATAGGTTGGGAACAACATGGCACAGAACTATAATTAGTGTATTCGTAGTCCTAAGAAAAAACATAAGCTAGGTTTTTTCCAAGATTTTAATAATTTTACAGATGTTTAAAAGTGGTTTTGAAATAGCTTTCAAGTTATTTCATCTTCTTGTTAATTTGATTTCTCAAGTGCTCAGTGTGCAATTTGTTATATATATATTTGTATGTATGTGTGCCCATACCATAGTCATGCCATCTCGGTTATGAGAGCAAATGAACTCACTTGAGTAAGTGCTCACATTTGTGATGCAATTATGAACTGGTATAATGTGAACGTACTAAACTGGTGTTCTACTACTGTGCTCCAGGACCAGGCTCCAGCAATAAGATGTCTTTTTGAAATGCAAAATATCTTTTTGTCTTATACAACAACAAACCAGGGAGATCAAATACACAAACTTTTTTTATTTACATCAGCTGACAGGATAATTTGAAGAATAGGATTGATGTTAATAGGAAAAACAATAAAGTAAACCCCATGCCTTCAGTTAAGTTGTTGGGGAATATTTTGGATAGATTCTGCTAGTTAATAGTTATTAGTCCCCTCATTAGCTACTGAACTTGCTAAAAGATTGTGCTGGAAATCCCCAGAGGTTTTTGCTCTATTCTTCACAAAAAAAAAAAAAAAAAAAGTTTATCTATCCAGCACAAAAAAATTAAGAGATTCATGTAAGCAAAGGATAAATTAGAGATCACTTTGACAAATGTGGACTTTTCTTATTATTTCTGGGTGGGTTGAAATAATCTGGAACAGGTGAATAGGAAAAATGAGAGAATGATTGGAAACCTAGAATACAGGAAATGGGCAAATGTAGTATCTGATTTTTAAACAGGGGAGAATTGCAGATAAAGGAATTCTAGGCCAAATAGATAAGGAGCAATACTCAACCCACCTGTACGCAAAGGATGTAAAAGTGATAAGTAACAACTGACAGATACATCAGACTAAGAATCTGTCAAACCAATCACGTTTCCTTCAATGGCAGGGTAACAGGATTTGTGGAATGAAGTAGTTGTGAGTCATCATCACATTCTGACATGATTTGAAAGATGTTACCATAAATAAACCAAGAAAATGCAGAATGGGCAAGTACTGTAAGCACATCAAGTTAGAAAACTGAATTTAAAAAGAAAGTTATAAATGGGTTTCTGTTTAACTGGAGCAATGCAAAAAAAGGAGGAGAGGAGTAATATTTTGACCTCCTGAGTTTGATATTATTTCCCATTTTTAGTAATGAAGGGTGGAATTGAGCATAAATTATAATTTGGGGGATTATACCCAATCAGGACAAGTTGCAAGCACCTTAGAGGACAGGATTAGAATTCAAAATAGTCTCAACAAATTAGAATCAGAGTCTGGAAAAATAAGAGACTGTTTAATAAGGCCCAGACCAAGGTGCTATGCTTATTTTGATCCTTCCTGACCAAACTCATGACTTCTGCACAAATACAAGATGAGGGAGGGCCGCCTACACAGCAGATTTGCCAGAAATGGTTTTGGGGTTATGAGGGATAATAATCTGTACATAAATCAATAATTTTAGGCACTTCTACTAGGATGTATAAAATGAAATGTCACATATAAATCACAGCAAGTAATCTTTTCAATCTTCTGGTAAAGCCCTCAACTCTCATCTCCTGTTCAGGTTACTACGTTTTAAGAGAGATGTGAAGAAAGCAGAGGCAGTCCAGAAGAAAGTGACAAAAGTGATCAAAGACCTATAGAAGAAGTCTTACAAACAAAATATGAGAGGGCTGGGCTTGTTTAGTTTGGAGATCAGAAAACTGAAGGGAGATGTAATAACAGTTTTCAAATTAGTTGATTCCTGTGAAGTGGATGGCAATAAGTAAATTTCAATGTACAGTGAAGGTAGGAGGGGGAGGAGGATGAAGGATGCTGTGTGCAATACCAGCATTCCTTTTTGTCTATAATTTTCCATCTCCTCTCAGAAGAAGGAAAGAATGTCTTCCCCCTTCTTACCTCTGTCCTTTCTAAATTAAAATTATTCAGTAGATTTAAGTCCTGGTAAGTCAGTATTTAGGCAAATATTAAATGTAAAACTTTCAAAAAAAAAACCCCAAAGTCTGGTCTCTTTTTTTTAGAGATTTAAACATGTAACTAAATTTAAGCCATTCAAGCACTTTAACTTCTCAAGTGATTGAAGCTGGGTGCTGTTTGTACATATATCTGAGCTCATATCTGAGTTAAGAGTAATGTATGTGTACTTTGCCAACTTAGTTCCTTTATTGCTTAGGAATTTATACATATGTAAATAGAAAAATGATACAGATGAATTGAGGTCTCAAATTTCTGAATGTATATGTTATAGACCTTCATCTCTCTGCCTCTTTCCCAAAAAAAATGCTGGTAGGGGGTCTATACATCAAGAATTTGTGTTCTGACCTTATAGTTTGAAAGGTATTGAGTGCTTTAGCCTCCAGTATTGAAATCATTGGATGTCTGTTGCTGACTCAGATGAAATCAAGGTTAAGCCTGTAAATAGTAACATTATTGAAAATCACTTTTTTAACTGCTGTTTCCTGACTAACACCAAGGCTCGTTTTATCAAACCTCTCCCCTGAAATCATGTGTGAGGGTTTGTACACCCACACAACTATTAAAGCACTGCTGGAAAAGCATTCAGCTTTTCCCACATTTATGGGAGGACACTTTGGAACATGTAGCTATTAAAATAGTAATTTCTCTGATACTCTGTAGTCCAGGAAGTGACTACAGCCCAGACCTACACTGACACTGCACACTTACAGGGGCCTACAGTTGCAGCTACCTCCATTTTCTATGGAAACCCCCAAAAATATGTCACTTAGTGATTCATTCCTCCTTCACCAAGAAGGGTGAATGGGTGTAAAAGAATCACTGCATCCCAAGAATTAGGAAAAGTGTGGAATATCTGTTTCTGCAGAGCTATAGACAAGCTGTTGGCCAAAAGGTGGTATCTGATGATAGGCTATGAGGAGCTGAACTGTGCAAGTTGGGTGTGTGAGGTAATAGTTAGGTGGGTTAATTCCTTTGTGAATTAAGTTCTCCATAGAGAACAGAGAAGAAAATTCTAGGAAGCTACTATTATAGTTAACACTTCCTAGCAGATAGATTTTTCAATCTTTTGCTTTGTAAACCTTAATGCTAAATTACAACACATCCTAAATTACAACAGTGGGATAGAATGTCATTCTCTATCTCAAGGTAAAAGATCATTTTTCTATTAAAAAAAATCTGTAAAAATAATATAATGTTGCATGCTTACTTATTTTTTATAATTTTGTTTTAATATCTTTCTAATGGTTATTCAAAATATTATGGTTCTTTTTGCCAGCTGAGGACTGTTTTTTAAGCAAAACCACACTGTGATGCTGTCAAATTAATATAGCATGAAACCTGTCTATAGCATAAAACCAAAGTACATATTAATTAAGTAGTAGAAATTGTTTCTCTTTGCCATTTAGGCATAATGTTCTTTACTGCTGAAAACAAATATAGTGATAAAAAATGAAGGTCAGATCCTCATCTCATACAGATCAGCTTTGTTTCAGTTGTTTCAGAACCGTTACTGAAATTTACACCTCATGAAGTCAGTGACATTATTGTCAGTTATCCCTGTGGGAAACTACTTTTAAGAAGCTCTGGTCTGTGCTACTTAATGCCATGCTATGCAAAGACTCGTGTTATACACATATGAAATATGCCCACCAAATAGGAAAAAATCTCTGCCAGACTCCACAGCTGTCAGTGTAAATTGTGCACTGTAAGGTTCAGGTGAAAACCTGGCTCTTGGGTTCCACCTGCCTGCAGTTGCTCAGCCCAACCTATTACCTTGAAAGGTCACTTATGAACAGCTTTGGGAGCAGCTGATTCTGTAGGAAATATTTTGGTGACATGATGTTGTGGAGAATCAAACTTTGAAATGGACACCACAGTATCTGTACAATTTTGCCTACCGGGGAATGGTATCTCGTGACCTACAATGAGTTTACTGGTTCTCCCTCTGCTCACGACTGTCTTCCATAGTCATGCACTTCATGGGCTACATTTACACACTGTTTTGCACACATAAACAGATAACATAACATGATAATATTAAGCATATTTGAAGGAATTATTTTCAAACAGATCTACTCTACTTTTATTTTGGTCTACTCTTTATTATTCTGAATTTTCCTCTCTGGAACTGGTGATTCTGGTGAGAAAGCACATGATTTTTGTTTTTGTTTTAATTCTTCCACTTTTTAAAAAAATCTTGTTTGTTAGATCTTTTCCTCCCTTATCTGATCTAGTGAAACAACTAAAGTCTGGTACTGAATGTCAGTAAATTCAAAAGGTTTTATGAATAACTAGTGGTAGCATTGCACAGCAGATTTCCCAAGGTATTCCGTAATAGAAACAAACATGCTCTGGCAGTACAATATTAAGATATACAGCATTTCAGCACTTTCTGTGCTTCCAACAATTAAATTACAGTCTACCCTGTGCTGGGCTATAGGAGGAGGAGCAGAATTCTGTTCCCATACGACTCTATGGAGTATTAAACCTAGTTATTTTATTAACTAAAGGCTCTCTTGGGAAAGCCAACTAAAATTATCGTATCCTCTCACACACATAATGTAATTAAGGCCCCTACACAAAAAGGTACTTAAGCACATGCTTTACTTTAAGCACAAAGGTAGATGTCTTGATTCAATCAGGATTACTGTTGAGTTTAAAATTAAGTGCATGCATATATGCTTTGTACTGAGGTTCCTATCACCAGAATAGCTAGAGAGCTACCAGGAGATAACTTTTGCTTTGTCATCCAAAATTAATACGGATGAGCTACAATGCCTTTTCCCCTCAAGTTACTCTTGACTTTCTGCACAGTGAAACCTGCAGGATCTCTGAGGTCTCATCTCAAAAAAAAAATAAAAAAAATAAAAAAAAAATAAAATTCTTTGTTTACTGTGGGTACCACATCTTTATTTTCTTATTTTAGGCTTTTGGATGGGATTTCATTGATTGCAAAGGCATTTAAAGGATATTATATATTATCATTGATTTTCTTAAATGACTGTCCTAAATGAACAGCACTGAGACAGTGTGAGAATAATTGTTCTGGGAGTCAGCTTCTCAGTACGTATATTTTTTTTGCATGAGCATTACATGGTCAGCACAAGGTAAGCCTCAGTCAGCTAACTTTGCCAGAATTTTACATCACTGACCTGTGAGACTGGAAGTGGAACTATCCCCCACTACACATCTGTGTCTACGGGCAATGGTGTAGTGCTCCTGCTCCAAATTAAAGCTTCATTCCTGCCCCAGAAATAAAACAGAAAACCTCAAATCAGGACTAGAGAAAATAAAAAGAGTTGAGTGGCTGCTCTAAGTTACCTGTTCTGGATTTTAATTGTTCTATTGTAAGGTTAAAATAACCTGTAACATAATGTTTACGCCCTCCTACAATATATACATAGTTGGAGATGCTCCAGACTTGTGAGGTGCTTGTAGCTGTGTCAAGATTGGCATTTCTTTGTCAGGGTTGCTTTGACAAATTCAGGAAAATGAAGTAACTCATGATGTTAAGATCCTCAGCAAGTTTCTTTATTTTTATTTTTTTTTAAATCATGGTACACCTGCTGAGATAACAGAGGAGAGGAAGGAAAGACCAATAGACTGTGGCCCCTCCATGCTGAATAGGAAAGCTCTGGAGGTCAAGTTAATATTAGCTATATATTGCTTTTTATATTTGAGACTTTCAAATGCCGTGAAGTGCCCCTAACAAAAGTATTTCCTTGCACTACAAACTTGGAGTAGCCAGGGGGAGGGTCTGTGTCACCCCTCCCAGACACCAGTGTAAGTGTTTGAGGTGTAATGGTCTGGTTATTCTCTGCTGGGTAGCAGAAATTTGCACCCAGTCAAATCTCCTGATTGTGGTGAGCCAGGGATGCTACTGACCATGTTTCATTTTCCCTTTAGACAAATCTTTATTTTTCTGGGTTGTCAGAATCCTGTTGTTCCTGAGCGCTAATTTCAGATAGAAAATGTCGAACAATCAGCCACATGCATTCTCTTTCATGCTTTTACATCCACCTGCTTCTTCTCCCTTTACTCTTCCATTCAATCTTAAATGCATCTTTTCCTCCCCTGGCTGTCAGATGTATCTTATACTTCAATTGAAGGAGAAAATCCCTTAAGCCATGATGCCACGTGTCCAATGCAATCAAAAGGAGTTTGGCTTGTGTTAATCTAGGTGTGCTATACTGTATGCACCTGGGGGGGGGGTGTGTGTGGATGTGCCATATTGAGAAACCATACATTACTTATATTTGAGCTGTAGCACAGAGAAATAAACAACCATATGGCAAATGAACTTCATTCTTTATAGCTTGGTTTTATTTGTTTCGAAATAGCGCAGTGCCACAAATCCAGAATATTAACAATGCTCCATCTGGAAAGTAGAAGGTTTTGCTGCTTTGCCATCGCAGCATGTTAGCTTTCTTGAAAAACTTCAGTTGCTCTTCTGCCTCCCTGCCTCGTACCTCAGGGATTTGCCATAGCCAGGGAGGTCAGTGAGAACAAAACATCTTTCTTTTGTCTTTGCTGGGCTCATTAAAAACTCAAATGCAGAAAGCAATATGTCAGATATGTAATAGAGAGAATCAAGTTATAGCCTGATGATTTCTTTACTCCATTATTTCTCTTCCTTTTAAAAGAGAACAGAGTCATTTCTCGTCTGCCATTCTTTGGCTGAAAGAGCTGTTAGAGAAAGTCAGTGACCAGCTCTGCACCTTTGTTATTCCAATATAAAATGGAGGTAATTCATACTACTGTAAATAAAAAATAATAATTATTACAGTATGCAACAATCATTTGTCATGTTTCCTGTATTAAAATGCACAGCTATATGACCAGACCTCTGAGGAACGTGTATATATAATTTAACAAGGTCTGGGTTACCATTCACTTTATTACTTTCTTTCTATTGTTTCTGCTTCTTTCTATGTCAGAATAACTTTTTACCATCTAAATTACTTAAAATAAACTATTCTTCACCTATATTTGTAACCATTATTACCTTTTAGGAGTATAAAATCACATTGTTTATAACCACACAATGATGTTCTAATGCGCAGAATCTGATGTACATAATCAAGTTAAGATGTATTAATGATCTACCACTTGTGGTAACTAACTATGGGCAAACTCCTAGCTAGTAACAAACATAACTGCTTAATTTTCCATATGAGAAGTTTAAAGTAGCATTTTTTTTTTTTTAATGCCTACTGTGACAGCCAAAATCACACCAATGGAAATTTGTGAAATTTTGTGTTTGAATTGTAAGTCAGGAGAAAAGTAGCAGTGTGATTCCCCTTTAAAAATGAGGTATGATCAAGAGCTATAAAAACCGAAGAGGAAGGTCATTTGAAGATACAGATTATTTGCACGTAATTAGGTTGCTGTGTTTATCTGTTGTCATTTGTAAGTGGAGCAGTGGTAACTGGCTGTGTGGCTATGCGACTGGTTCCACATTTGTTGCCAATGCCGCATACAATGATAAATGAACCTTCATGCACAGTGTGTAAAAGGGCCTGGGACAGGTCAGGAGCTAGCACACAAGCAGTAAGAGAGTACAGAACACAAATACAAATATTTGTGTATGACAACGTACCTGTTCTGATGCTTGTTGTACAGAACTGAAGACTTTGCCTAAGTTCAGATACCATTTCTCAACTTGAAGATAATTATCTTTTTCTTTTATACTGCTGCCCTTATCTCTTCTCTCCTCCTTCCCTCAAATGGAACTTGCCATTCCATTCAGATTTTAGGGAAAAAAAATTACAGTTGTGTATATTTACATGTGATCATATTTTCAGTGTCTAGCTCTTTTCATCCTTTTCATTTCTCAAGCAACCAGAGATGTGAGTGTATTAAAAACCTCTACAATCATGAACAATGCAGTTCTAATTATAGGAAAGTGCCATACTGTAGTCAATCTCTCAGCCGTTCTAATTATAAGACATCATCTGATTAAATTAATAAATAATGAAAGTTAATTTAAAAGTTCTGCAAAAAATGTAAATTACATTTTTACATACAAGTAGAATTTGTAGTTAAACTGAAAAACGTCATACAAAAATTTCATAGTTGCATGCACAAGTCTGTGAATTCTTTGCTTTGATCTTCTTCCTCAGATGTACTGATGGATCATGTAGGCTGTCAAATGGACATGCTAATTATGCATTTACAAAATTTCTTGTGCTTAGTAACAGATATAAACTCAAATGAAACTGTACTGCAATTTATTCTAGATGTGGACAGCAGCACTTTGTCCTCCACCTTTGTACTCATCCTTCCTATTCACCTGTTGACCATTTGACCTTTCTATATTTTAAGACCTGTATATATTAATCATAACAAAGGAGACTTAAAGTCTTTTTGTGATGAAAGCACACCATTATAATATGCAAATTATTATGCTATTTGTTTACCTCTCATCCAAACTTAGATTTTTTTTTATTCTTGTCTTCTTGCCCTCTCCCAAAATCAACATGTATTGTTTTATTCTCTTTGTAATGCTATTCTGAAAGACAAAGCACCTAATGGACAAGGCTCTTCTCTGCTGCCTGCCTAATTTGGTAACTTCATTTACTTTTTATGGAGTATCCCCTGTACCTGATAGATTCCTGAAAACAGCCGCTAGAAGGGAAAGGTAAGATGTTCAAAAGTCAATTGAGGAGTCTGGAATTTTAGCTGTCAAATTTTATTTCTGGTATTTCCTGGAAGTCAATCTCCTTCATTTATTTGGTGGCACTCAAAGTCAGTATTCACTTCTCAAACTTCTGGTCAAACAGACAAAACATATCCCTATTTATAAATCAGTGTAGAACAGGAGCTTTGCCTTTAGTTTTCAGGCATCAAGGAAACATTTCACTTATAAAGGACACACAACTTCAAGCTGCCAAAATTCTTTAGTTTCAATTTACTGCAGCTTTTTCTGGGGTCCACACTCATACTATTACAGTTGTCAGCAGCACAAGATATGAGCTTGGAGTTGATCATAGCCTCAGAAGTGTTTAATAGTTTAATATCAAAGCGTTAAATGAAAGGAATTTGTTTCTTATTTTTCTCCTTAAAAGTGGTAAAAGGAATAATGGTGAAACAATGGGTGAAAAAATTTAAAGTATGGCCTTGTCTTCCCTGCTTAGCAATGGGCAGCCTGGAAAAATATGTGCCTGTTGAATAACTTTTTCGGGATATTCTGAGAATTCCTGTGCTAATGACAGTGACATGGAATAACCAAGAGGAAATAAGCACATTTATCTTAATCTCAATTTTAGCTACTCTTGTGTATTCTTAGCATCCTAAATCATGACAGATAGACTCTCTGCAACTGTTTACTGATGTTGTCACTTCCATCACCACAGTGAGATCAAAGTGGTCTTTTAGTTTCACATAAACACTTCTCTTCTAACATCTTTTACAGAGATAATAAGAGACTCCACCACCAGATGTACTTGGCTCTTCCAGTGCCTTCTCTCTTAAAATCATAACTTTTTTTTTTCCCTGGAGGGATTTTTTTTTTTTTTTTTAGCAAGAACCTTTTCTATTCCCACAGCTACCCAATAACACAACTGCAATGGCACACCCTCCCCTTTCATTCTTACTACAGGGTTCAACTCCTTCCAGAACATGGTTTTGAATTTAAGAACTTGGTGAACTCACAAAAATCTTGTTGCTTGTCATGATTATGAAAATCATCTCAAAGAAGTGACTTAGCAAGAGCTGAAAAGGCAGAAACTGAAGAACCCGCTTTTTCAAATTACATTATAACCATGTTTTCCTAAACAACTCTGTGATTTCCATAGAACTCAATTTATAGTTTCTGAATATTTTGAAATGGCTCTAATGTGAACAGCCAAGAGTAAAAAAAATCATTCATCATCTACTTTGGGAATTTGCATTAAGGGTGAAAGATGCCTGACTGACTCATTGTAAATTAACCACAAGACTATCAAACATTTTACTGGATCTAAATTAATGCATAAACCAGGGTGGGGACAAGGTGACAGCAGACACAGGGGATAGCAAATTAATGTGGTCTTTTCTTGAATAAGTACATAATACTATGAGATGCTTTCACACACAGATTTTCAAGACTTCAGTTTAGTCATTATCATTATACCTTTTTAGTAGAAGAAACCAAAAGAGATGTAAAATAATACAATCCACAAATTCCAGAATTGGAAAAATATCATGTTGTTGAGTTTCAGTCTGGTGTTTTATTTACTGTATACCAGTGCGCCCCATGTAGGCTATGTTACTTGAAATTAACACTATTTAAATTCACAAGCTTACTCCAAAGATTGACTTTCACATGCTTCAGATTATACAGCTGGAGTTCCACTGTGTATTAGAGACATAGTATAAAATATATCAGACTAGATTATCCTATATTTTTGAATCAATAGCTTTTCTTAATTTAACTACCTATAAAATATGTGTTTTTACTTACCTTGCTTCCAAGATTCTTAAATGAATCAAAGTTGGTAGACTTCCTGGAAAATAAGAAGTGTTGTATTAGCTCAAATGTGTAGTATAATTTATTCCTTGTAAGGTTACATTAATGATTGCTATTGGAAAGACAGATTTGATCTTCATAGGTTTCTAACTCCTCGAAATTTTCATGTAGGCATGAAAGATTGGGTGCTTCATGACAGATTTGAATTCTACCCTTTCAAATACTGTTTTAGTTCAGTAGTTTAACTTTCAAAATCATCCTGTAGGATTTCTTGGCACCAGTCACATACACAGGTTTTTGAAAGCTAAGGTTGTTAGCCCTGAACTTCTGTCATCAGCTTTACTGAAGCCAAAAATAGACTGAACATCGTACAACACAGAGTTCAGTCCTATGTTGCCAGCTGACAACAGTCTTAAACTACAATTATCATTCATGAAATTAAATGTTTAGGAGAAAAAATAGGTTAATTTGATAGAAGACTGAGAAGTAAGCAGTAAATAAAGCAAAAGTAAGCTTTTATAATTACTTCTCCCTTTCCACTTGGAATAATTTTATATTTCTCCTGCCCACACTGAACGCAAATTAATAGCAACATCTACTTACTTTGTAAGCTTTATAAAATTGCTTTAATACACTTTATGTATCAAGTCCAGATATTATTTTACTTTGCTGTAATTGTCTTTGAAGAGTAAAGCAGTGACAGCAAATGCTAACTTGGGTGTTAATTTATTTCTTGAGTGTGTGTGTACACGTGTGTGAAATGTAGTTTGTAAAATAAACCTGGCAGGGGGAGCTATTACACTTCAGTAATATTTGCGAGCCTAACTTGCTAAGAATTGAAGCCAGATAGTTTTCTGTTCCTTAGAAAAACTAAAAGAGATGGTAAAATCAAGGCAGACAACACCCAAATGTACTTTTCTTACCTCATACATCCTCCCTTCAAGTCCTAAAAGGAAGCCTGCTTTCTCTGAATGGGTATTCTCATTTAATTTCTAGTCTTGTGGTTCAGCAAAATTAGAAGTGTATTTTCCCAGTGTTGGTTGTATTCACATCTGACCTCAGAGCAGCAGGTAAAAAAAAAACTGCTCTGTACATTGCTTGGTTTATTTCATTTTGATTAAATAGCTATGAAAAGCATAAAGTATTTGAAAGATTTATATATGTGCCAGGATAAAGCTGTATATGAAAATTAGAAATGGGATTCTATTTAAAGGTATTGGTAAATAATATAGTTCCTTCAAATATTGGGAAGATTGGAATTTGAACTTTGTGAGTTAGGACTGTTCTGATAATAGTTGCTTGAAATTGAAGCAGTCTTTACAGAGTGGATCACATTTAACATACATGTTACCAATTCATGCAGAAATTGATTCTGAGCTGCTTACAAAGATGGAGACAGCCCAATTTCACGGGGGTCATATGTTTCTTGTGAGAGTGAGATCCCAACATCAGACAAATACTTAGAATTTGACTCCTGAACTTCTGGGGTTTTTTCCTATTTTAAACTTTTTGGTTTAATGAGAGATTCAAACAACAAGAGAAGCAAGAGTTGTTTCATGGGTAAGAGGAAGTCCCGTTTATATATACTGAGTAGGAGCCTGCACACTTCTTCACTCTAAAAGCATCATGAAAAAAACTATTCAGACTCAGATGGGTCCTTCCAGGAAAACACCATGCAAAATAGAAAATGTATTAAGATATCTTTTGTTCTTTCCATTGGTTATCTACAGTCTTTAATTTCTGTAAGGTTCTCTTTTTCTAGCCGGTCCTTGCAAAATTAACAAAAACAGCAAATTTTGCACATATGACTGCTCACAAAGAATATTTTTGGGATGTTTCCTCTCTTCTTTTCTTTAATTTATATTGCCTATATATTTTACAAACAGCATCTGTTTGGAGTGCCTATCAAGAGATAGCCAAAATCATCTTCTTCCTCTTCCCCTTAATTGTTTAGGTTTAGAAAAGTGATTGTATTGTAGTGCCACTAAAAGTGTAAGTGGATTGAAATTGCAAGACCAGGAATTGAACCGTATCCTGTACGCTATTTGTACAGTACTCTTGGAGCAGGATTTGGAAAGGACAGCACTGGAAAGCTTTCCCATATGCAGTATGAAGTGTGTTTTCACAACCTCTTAAGACTACAGAAACATCCTGGATACCACATACATCTCACCTGGCAAGAAGATCATGAAATTGAAACAAATATTGGAGGAAAACATGGGTTTGAAATCCTTCTTCTTCACTTCTGGCTTTTTGTCCTTAACAGGTAGACAGGAATTTACTGTGTCTGTGCTTTAGGCCAACAGCACACAAGCAAGTGGATCTCCAAAAATCTTAGTAGTGGACAGATCCAGCTCTTGCACCTCAGCAGAAGATAGTAAGGCAGGCTCAGCAGCACTCCAGTCATGTGCTTTCTGCTTTAGAGCCGGTTTGTGTCTGGCTAAACTGGAGCACAGGAAGAACTAGTCTGTATCCTGCCATGCACAGGCATCATTTAGAAGCATTTCCTCAAACTTGAGAAAGTTACTTTTATTTTAGAAGAAAGCAGAGATCATCACCTAATCCCTTGATCACAGTTGCTGGGACTTTAAGAAGAATAATAAATATCACAACAGTCCCAAAGAAAACAGTGAGAGCTGGCATTGGAAATTTGAATTTGTGAACAAAGCTCAGGCAAACTATTGGTTTCAGTCTCATTTGACATTCAGGGCACTGTTCATTTTTGAGTACTTCTGTTGTGTGACCTAAATAGTTTTTACTGCACTAGTCAGGACGATTATACCTTTGATGCAGACTGTAGCTCTTATGCTTCTGCACCCAGCTCAGTTTTGTTCCCTAAGAATCAGGTAAGAAATTGGCATTTCCCAGTCATCACACCTATCATTTGTATATAACAAGCACACAGATATGAGAGCTATATGAAGCCCAAAATCTGACTACACTTTTGTATTCAGATAGGACACAACAACTTTGATTAAATTTTAAGTTAGGTCTGTAATAAAGACACTACACCAGGGATGAGGAGAATTTGCTGTTATTCCCAATTCCACTGTTGTCTTGAGAAGTAAATCTATAGAAGTCATTTTATTCCTTGGTAGTACCATCTTTCTAATTCAATTTTATTCATTTAAAATATAAATTGGAGATTATTGTTGACTCTGAGAAAAGGATGTACCCGTAGTTCTAAACCTAGTAAACACAGTAAATGAAGATGTCAGTGAGCAAGTGAAGCGTTTGTACAACTGCTTACTAAAAATCTATACATAAATGCCTATTTAAATTAGTGAATTCCGAGCTTTATTGACATATATATTTTTACTGGAAATCCATCAACTATTTCGTTTCTTGTAAGCAAGAAGAATAGTGTTGGTGCAACCCTGGTGCTGTTGTTTGGGTGTAAGTTTCCTGCATGGTCATGATTCTTTGAATAAGATGCTGGCTTAAAAAACATAATCAGTATTAATTTCCAGTGAAAATATAAAGAGTTTAAATATACATATTTCTATACAGGGTCTCTGTTGTATGTGTTACCATAAAATGTAAAAGGTTGTTGACTGGGACATTATATAAAACAAAGAGCAAGACTGACAATGGAAGAGCTCAACAGCTTCTGCCATTTAATAAGAGAAGTAAGAGTTTCTTTAAAAAGCTTTTTTTTAAAAAAAAAAAAAAAAAAGACTGAATGCTTCTTATCCATCTTTCCTAGACAGAAGAAATCCTCTCTTTGCTCCACCCCCTTTCAGGATATCCCTTTAAATTTGGGACAGGTGGGCAGCAGTAACTTAAGTGGTTCCTTTGCAGCTGGAGGGCAGGTTGTTGTGTTGTCTTCACTCTTGTGAGTACTCCATTTTTTTTACATTTAACCTTTTTAATGTCTATTAGGGAATATGTTCTCTCAAAAGGGAGAAGATAGGAAGTCCAATTTTTAACAACCCAAGTGATTTAGAAGTGTAAGGCCTCTTGAAAAGTATTTCTGGGAGGAAAGAAAAGTTTCCTTTTGTGTTTTGGAGTTGTGATATTCATGTGGGATGAAGAGGTGGGGAAAATTATGGATGAGGTTGTGAGCGACAGCTGCTAAGACTGAGAGTCAGTTAAAACTAAGAAATAATGAAATAAAGAGCAGAAAGTGGTATGAATTCAAACCAGGGCAACTGTTTGTTTGTTGGGGGCAGGGTGGGAAGGTGATGGTTTCACATTGAATTAACTTAAGCTTGCTTTATAAGTGAAGAAAATGAGTGCTTCTGAGAATATAGTCCCTTTCTAGGGCAGTATATAATTGTATGTGATTTATCTTCAGTACCTTCAACACCTGAAGTCTGAAGAGTTGATATTTAGTAAAAACGTAAAAGAAGCAACTGTAATATTCAAAGTATGAAGTGATTAGGGTGGCAACAGGATTGTAGGAGAAGAAAACTCAAGGGAAGGACAGATTCAGACAGCTTTCTGGAGGTACCAATAAGCTTTTTCATACAGAAGCTCTGTCCTTTTTTGATGTTGTTGTTTTTTTGTTGGGGTTTCTTTATAATTTGTTGGCAGTTTCCTTGTTAATTTACATTTTCACTTGAGGCCTCTCTGCTAATAATATACAAACCAAAGTTTCTTGGGAAGGACTGTCAGCAGCTCAATATGCTTAACTAATTCTTGTCCTAAACTGTTACGTGCTGTTGCAGTATGCTGTGAAACATATACCACAGTTCCCTATGAGAAAATTGCATTTCAGTGGTGGTTACATTGATGACTATCTGTATATTGGGGAGATCTGTGTGTTGTATTTCAGAGTCATGTGATAAAATATAAAATAAATACTCTTAAAGTTACTTTGCCAAAAGTAACTCTATTCAAGCAATTGTGAGAAACCATAAATATCCCCCTTTTTTTTTTTTTTAAGTGAGGCCCCTAATCTAAAATTGATTCCCCTTAATAGGGAACCCTCCTACCTTGCAGGAAGGTTAACGATTAGTCTGGGACAAGCAGAGTGTTTGAGAATCAATAGTAACTAATTTACTACTATTGGAAATAAGGAACTTGTCATTGTAGGAAAAGAAATGCTCAGTGGCACGTTATTTTATCATTGCTGCCTCGCCCACAGAGGCCTCAATGTATGGGATGTAAAAACGAAGCGTGTTTGATTGATGATGACTGGGTTGAGTTCATCTGATGGTTCTTGAAGCTTACAATCTAACTATTATCTCCTGATTAATGTCAGGCATCAAATTCACAGTTGCTAACTATGAACGTCTGTGCTAGACTTTATCTGTGCTGTGAGATTGCAGGAAGTACTATCGGTCCCGTTCAGGTTGTATCAGCCTGCAGTTAGAACTATACTGAGGTCATCAACAACCATGGGATCATTTTAACGACTCTTGTGGATATTCTGGGTGGGATGTCTAAAAGTTATGCACCCAAGTTTGAGCAAGTCATCTAAGGCTTCCTTAATAGTCAGAGAAATACAATAGATATCTCCAGAGTGTGATTTTTCTGACCTATTTTAGACATCCTCATCTCAGGATAAGATAAATTGCTCTCTGGAGATGCCTGTTTCTCTCTACTGATAATAAAGGGAACTGAGGGTACCTGCCTCAGACCTCGGGCAGATGGTGCCTAAATTAGAGCAGATGAATCACACCTTTGCCATCATTCAGGAAGACTAAAACAGGATTAGCTTCTTCATTTGGGTGGCAGGGGGGAAGGAAGGAAGGAAAGTAAGAATAGGGAATTAATATACCTCCATATACAATGAAAGAGTTACAACGCTGTCAAATAAAAAGGTGAGTGGTTTATTTCACTTAAGAGTCTGGTTAAGCTTCCAGATCAGCACTAGCTTAATCAGAAGATGAAAAGTAAGGAGCAGCTGAGTGTGTAATTAAAGGTAGGAAAGGTAACAAAAGGCAGAATCTTGCCCAAAGACTTCATTTTCCTCCCAAGGCAACCATTGATAAGGTGAGGAGGGAACCCCTTAAGCTCTCTAATAACCCAAATTGATGATGAGTATTTATACTTACCTGGTGATTTTTGTACAAAACTTTCAAACCTCTTCAGAAACAGTGGTGAGTATTGTCGCCCTCGATATATAGAGGGGAAAACTGAGATAAAGAGTAGTTGTAACCTATCGGAGATTATATGATTAGTGAGCACTGAAGTTGAAATGAGAGTTCAAATATTTCACTCCCATCATCTGATCTAAACACTTGCTATTGCTGCTTTTATGTCCTTCTTCTCTCTTCCTTGTCAAATGCACAATATGGACTTGTTCTTGTGGATTTTTAGAGTATTTTGGATTTGGAAATTTTTTAGGGGTTTACCTATGTTTCTGTGAAGGCCAGGAAAGAAGTTCAGCTTCTATTGCCAATAGGAGCTGCTAGCTGAAGACAATATAAGTATAAAATTGACTACTGAGAAAGCAATGTGGAACTGCTCTGAAATGCAGCTACATTGTATAGAGGGAGGAAAATATTTCTGAAAAAAGTATATTTGGAGTTTTCTATTTGCTTTTTTTTTAATAGTTCTAGTCACATTTTACCAATCTGAGTTTCAATATATGTGTTGCTGTTCTTTCCTCTTTGTTAACTGAATGTTAAACTGCTATGTTAACTGAAGACCTAGGCCTATTCTCTTAGACTTAGAAAGTTTTTAAGAGCAAAATAAACTTAAAGTGGTCCACCACAAGTATCAGCAGCTCCCTATAATAAGCACTTGGCATAATTCTGCAGGCAGCTCCCTTGATTTTACAAGCCATGTCTCCTAAATTTGCTGGGAGCATGATGAATCAAAATGACTGAAAAAAATCTTCATATGCATTTCTACCACACATGACATAATGGTTCACACGAGAATTGTGTCTGCATAGGCAAGTTTAACTGTCCCAAGAGCAGAGCTCCTGCACTCTGAACTCACTGAGTATCTATCTGAGATCTGTGGTCACGAGCATGTTACTCTCTTTCTATTTACTTTTCCTTCACCAAGAGAAGCTGCAACTGTGGGTCCTGTAGGCAATAAGAAGCAAAAGAAGATTGAAGCCAGGGTATATTGTAGCAGCAGGGCACTTTAATATGTGTGATTCCTAAAGCTGACAAGACCACATCAGGACAAGGTGTGCGAGAGCCTGACTCTTGTTGTGCAGCTTGTCCTGGCACTTGTGTTTTGTTGAAGCTGTATGAAAGTACTTAAAGGTACTTCTATAGCTCAAAATTAAATTGTAAAGTATGTGTTAGAAACATCAAATCTTAACTGAAACATAAATGTAGCTAGAAAGGCAAGAACTTTTTAAAATAAAACCCAGAAACTGCAAGCGCTGCTGTTTCAAAAGAAATAGTTTCATTTCAAACTCTATGAAGTTTGGTAGGATTATGAGAAATTTTGAAGGGGAGTCTGTATGAAGTGACACTCGATAATTGTTTTGGTGGAGGAGGATTTTTCTGTGTAGTTGGTGTTCCAGAAATAAAATGAATGAAATGTCATTTTAAAATAGAATTTTAAGTGAAATCTGACAGACTGAGGTCCTGAACAGAGACCTGAGATAGTATGTGGGCAGCAATGTTACAATAAGCTCTTGCAAAACACTCATTACTTCAATTGCAGTTACTACAGGCTTAGAGGTCTGACAATGAACAATGACACTGCAAGATGAACAAGGGCACCAGGACTTCCAGGTCATCATAGGATGAGCTCTCATGCTAAGTGGTAATACATGGATGGTCTGAAGCCTTGCTGAGATGTTTTGCAGGAATAGATGTTGAACCAAATAGGGTTTTCTTTAAATCAGAAATATTTCCAGTTTTTACAGCTCTTGAAGTCCCTGTTGAGTCACTTTCTAAGCCAATGAACAGATTATCCTCAAATACATTAGTAGAAACAGCATTTTATGTTCCGATTCCATGAGATCCTGAGCGCCTTTCCACTCTTGTTGAAATCATTAAGTATGCTTAACATCTCTTTAAAAGGATTAAGCCTTTTATTTTATTATTTTCTATTTTATTTTTAGCTGGTATTATCTTCATAGAGAGAATTCTTAAAAAAAATGTAGTTTCCCTTGTGATAGTTAGGAAAACTTTTTTAAAGAGTTTGATTTTCATTCTAAATTAAACATCAAAATGAGGAAAAAAAGGATCATGTTTTTATTTTTTAAAATAGACAGATGAAAGATTTTGTTATTAATAATTGACATGAAAGCCTTTCGTCTTGAACACTGGTGTATGTAAACCTCAATAAAATCCTAAAAGTGCTTTTGTAGAACAAGAACAGTCACAAAAATCTGAATAAAGCCACCTTTTCAAAGAACACGATGAGAAAGGGGAAAACTCTTAGATGTGCAGAGCAACACATTTTACATTCATGCCCTAGTTATTAGGAAGCTTTGAAGTATTCACTGTTACTGAATACAGTGTGTAGTGTAATTCATTTAGTGCCTTCAAGTGGAGCTAAAAAGTTCTAGCCATAGTGCTTTGGCTGTTTTTGTGAGCATGGGAATTTGGATGCAGGGATAAAAATGGTGTTCCAGTCTAAATCTCATGTAGTCCTTAAGGTGTGACTATAGAAATCATCATAGCAAAGCTTACATGTAAGTAAAATAATAAACTTTTGGAGGGAAGTGTCTGATGATGGACTTTTTTTTTTTTATTTGGATTATATTCTTAGTTCTTGATTGCAAAGGACAAGAAAATAAGAGTTTACAATGTGAAGCTAGCTTCCAGAAGATGTTATAAACTGAAGATCCTGTCTGTCTACAGAATAAACCAAAATCAAGTTCTAATCTGGTGCTACTCAATTGAAACGCAACCAGTTACCTTTGCTCAGGGCAATTTTAGTGGCAGATTCCAGACTATGCTCAGACCATAAACCAATACTGCTTTCATCTCGGCAAAATACAAAATAGATGGTACTTCTTAAGTAGCTTGTTCTTGATTAGTTGTTTCCCATTACTTTGGTAAGAAATGGGAAATTACTGACCCAGCTCTGCTGTTTTTTCATGTTTAGCAGACGCCTGTAAAACTACACACTGGAACTTGGTAAACATTGAGTAACTGTCCATTAGATGAACATTACTTGGAGTTAGGGTCTACCCTTATCTGATAGCTTGCTTTTTCAAACCCTTTTCTGTACTGTCCTCTAATGTATCCCAGACATGATCTGCTTCAAGAGCTGACAATAGTATTTACCCCTCTGTCTCTGTTCATCTCTTTATCTCTGCATTCGCTCTCTCCCTGCTCAGTGTTACAGTGCTTGCCAATACATGATTGATGTGCATATGTGTTTGCGTGGCTGTACTTTGTGATGTGCTGAGATTATTGCATGGGTTTGGTTTTAGGGGTTTTTTGTTGTTGGGTTTTTTTTCCAAGGCATTGAGTAAATTTCATAAGATAAAAACTCCTGTTGATTTTTGTTTTATTCCAACTGCTGTCCCCAAGCAGGAACGCAGGCAGCCAATAACAAGCCCTTTGGATCTACCAGTCAGTGTGGTATCTGTTTTACTGGGTTTCTTTCCTCTGGATTGTTTATGATTATTCTGATATCGGTCCCTGTGTACTGCACTGTGAGCAGTTCCTATGGAAGTGAGCATAACGGAGCCACCATGACTTGAGGGGAACTGCAAGCAGCAGTAGATTAACTCATAACTGAAATAGTATTCCTAAACATAGGATGTCCATTCAGTAGACTCACGTTGTTTCTCACCTTCCTAAGCCCAGTCTGCTGTGTCCTGTCTTACCTCCTAAAGTTAGAGCATAAAAGTACTTTTCCATCAGATACTTTGTGTCTCAAGTATTGCAGAAGAAAACCAGTATATCTGCTTGGCTCTGTCTATTTACCCATAGACAACAAGATGGAAGGTTTGGCTCACAGTTTATTTTACCATAATTCACTATTGTTGTGTTCAAGCCTCTATTGGTGGATGAGAAGCTCAACATGAGCCAGCAATGTGTGCTTGCAACCCAGAAAGATAACTGTATTCTGGGCTGCATCAAGAGAATTCTGGCAAGCAGGACAAGGGAGGTGATTGTCCCCCTCTTCTCTGCTCTTGTAAGGCCCCACCTGGAGTACTGCATCCAGTTCTGGAGTCCCCAACACAAGAAAGACATGGACCAGTTAGAATGAGTCCAGAGGAGGCCAAGAGGTTGATCCAAGGGCTGGAGCACCTCTCCTGTGAGGACAGGTTAACAGAGCTGGGGCTGTTCAGCCTGGAGAAGAGAAAGCTCCAGGGAGACCTTATTGTGGCCTTCCAGTACCTAAAGGGGCTCCAGGAAGGGTGGGGAGGGACTTTTGACAAGGGCAGGTAGTGACAGGACAAGGGGTGATGGCTTGAAACTGGAAGAGGGGAGATTGAGATGAGATCTGAGGAAGAAATTATTTCCTGTGAGGGTGGTGAGACACTGGCCCAGGTCACCCAGAGAAGTTGTGGCTGTCCCCTCCCTGGAAGTGTTCAAGACCAGGCTGGATGAGGCTTTGAGCAACCTGATCTAGTGGAAGATGTCCCTGCTGATGGCAGGGGGGTTGGAAATGGATGACCTTTAAGGTCCCTTCCGACCATTCTATGATTCTTTGATTATAGAAATGGTAGTATGTTGCTCCTTCACTCAGGGACTGCCCTAATTTATTCAAAAGAGACAGATAAATTGTAGGGTGCTGGTGGTGCTTTAAGAGCCGAAGCTGCAGGCAGCTTCAGTGTTGAACAATTAATTCCTGACCTTGAGTGAAAAGTAAAAAAAAAGTGGAAAAAACAAGCAAGAATGTGTATAAGACAAGATAAGGATGGATTGTGAGCTGTAATTAGTAACCAGTCAGAAGTAAAAGAATGGCTCATGAACAGGTGGATTTATCCAATCATGTCAATTGTTTAGGCACATGTGTGATAAGGGGTAACGAATCACAAGTGAGAGAATGCTGTGTGCTTGGGGTGTGCTGGGAGAAAAAAGGATATATAAGCACTGCAAAGCTTCAATAAAGTGCTGATGCCTGAAGACATCTTGGTGTTGGTCATTTCTTCATCCATCACAGGGTGCAGCAATTATTTTGATCGGTTTATATCTGGATTCTTTTAGATACAATGAAATACCTTCCTAGTCATTTCCTAGTTAGCTATAGCCATTTCTCAGGCAATGCCTCTGATTTGTTGCAAGCCTGGAGGAGAAGAAAGGGACCCCCCCATCTTTGTTTTTTTTGGTGTTTTTTTTTCTGGGAAAAGACAATTTTATTTTATTTTTTCCCCTGACTGTGGCCTTAAACATATTAAGCAAAATGAAGCATATAGTTTTAAAGCTGTTTGAATTATTGTTGTAACTGAAACAACTATATTTCTTTTTAAGAATATTGTGATTTTTAGACTGTTTGTTAGACTTCAAGCATAGGGAGTAACTGAATGCTCCCCTAATATTGTTAGAGAGGCATTTTATCAGAAAAACAGAGGACAAACTTCTTCAGTATACCTGGCTCTACCTCTGGAAGCTTAAGGATGTTTTCTGTTTTGGTGTTTAGCTCTCAGCTGGCACTAAATTAGCACTGAAGTAGGAAGAAATTGAAGAGGAAGAGGTTTGAAGGTTTGTAGACCTTCAGTCAAATTATTTTATTTCGATGTTGAGTGCACATGGGTATAACACAAGGTCTTAGCAGTGAACTCTGCTTGAAAAGTTCCTCCTTCCCACCCAGCCCACCACCACTGCTCAATCCTACATTGACATTTCAGGTTGAATCTGCAGTGCAGACACAAGAGTTGGGAACACCATTTTTTTTAAAGTATGGCTGTTACTAGCATCACTGTTACCAGCCCTTCACAACCAAAAGAAGGGACATGGGGCAGCCAAAGTTCAGATGGGGTGGTGAGGTGGTATCCTCATCTTTCCTTAAAATAATCTCCCAAACGACCAAGATTTACTTCAACTGCAAGTAGAACAAATAGCTCTTTCCTTTTTAACAAAGATAGCTCAAATCAGCTAGGTAAGATGAAATAGTAATAGAAAAAATCTTGTAAGCAAATCTTCTCCTGTCCACTGATCTTACAGGTGTCACTTCAGTCTCTTTTTCATAAATGAATGGGATTTTGGTCTTATTTAAGCTCTTCACATTTCTCTTTACGGTCCAAGGAAAAGTATCTCCCTTTGACACCTCAGCAGTTCCCTGTTTTTTCAGCAACCTCTCAACATCTACAGTATTGCCCCATTTCTGAGTTCTCCTTCTCTCCCAAGCATCCTTCTGCCTTCCTCAGCCGGTGGACTGGAAAAATTCCATCAGCTGCTACTGAAACAGAGGCAAATTCTCTTTTCTCTTAAAACTGATCTTCTGTCCAATACTAGAAGAGGGCACATGAAGCAGCCCTGCTGTTGCCCAACCATTCTTTGAAAGAAGCATGGCATGTCTTTTATACCAAAAAAACAAAACAACTTCTATCTGTCAGAACTCCACAGCCATAAAATCACAAGGAGCTTAAAAATTATGGAGTTTAAACTAACAAACAGCAGACACTTCTTTACTCAGCTGCTGTTAGAGGCTAACAGTTTTAAAGCTCGTCTTGGCAATAATTAAACCTGTAATTGTACTATAGGGTAGAAATCTGAGTCTTGTATGTGATTGCAAAAGTTGGGTATTTAAGGGGCAGAAAAACGGGGAAGAAATAGGAAGATTTCAGCAAAAATAAGACTCAACACTCGTATCATATCTGATCATTGTCAAACACAGCTCCAACCTGTGGGAGAGCTTCCCAAAAATAGAAAACTTAGGTGAATAGCGTTCTTTATCTGGAAGAGTATCAGCTGGAATGAGTAGGTGGCTATTTGGTATCTTTTTTCTTTTGTAGACTACATGTGCTTTCCAGATGGTAAATATTTTTAGTTCCTATTTTTGTCCTTATTTCAAAAGAGATTTAAAGATCTCGGAGGAGGCACGTTCATTTTCCATTATGCCAGTTTAAAGCTTCTAATGATGTTTGAGAGCAGAATTTGGCCCATAAAACATAGTTCCATATCTATGTAACATATTACACAACCCCCCAAGGAACTTCAATAAATACACTTATTGAACTACTGTAACTGAACTACTATGCTGCTGGGCCCTTTAGTTTTTTCTATACTGGGAGGTTTCTGAGAGTTGTTGTTTACATCAACACTTGTACAAATGGGAAATCAAATCATTAATTTATAAAATGACATCTGGAAGTCTTAATTTCTGATTGATCTAGCTCCCTCTGGATTTTCCATGTCATCCAGCACCATAGCTTTTGAGCATAATGTTACTTAAGTAGGTTAACATCCCATTATTCAGGACAGATTTCAGAGAGGTTTTCCACCCTGCTGAAGTCTTAAACAAGACTGAAGAATCAAAATGATTCTTAAATATCTTTCAAGCATACCTAAAAAAACCCCCAAAATCTACCAGGTAAATTTAAATATTTCATAATACTGGCTCTGGATGGATTCTCTTTCACAGACTGACTCCAGGAGCTCTGCTACTGCTGCTAACGGAGTAGGACCACTAGGTCAGAGACAAAGGCGGGGAGGGGGGTTCAGGAGGCTGCCTATACTGTCCCCTCTTAATTTTTTCACCACAATTAACTGTCTACCATTCCTCATATACTCAGGTTTTTGCTCTCAAGCTCTCTGATGGTATAAGGGCATAGCAGTGTTTTTTTTCAGCTTGTGGCTACATCTATGTTGAATTTTCTATGTTGTGATGGTTTAAATTTTTTTATATTTTTTTTTCACCCTACCCAGATTCTATTACTGAGTTTAGTATGGGCTATCAGCTGTACACAAATACACAAACCAGGTCTCAGGTGGAAGGCACCAGGTGCCATCTTCCTTGAACCAGAAAACTTCACAAGCATATCTCTGCTGAGCGGTGGAGGCAGTCCTGGACCTCTCCGATCGAGGAAAATAACCTCAAAACAGAGTGTTTGCTTATCTCAGCAGTGGCTCAAGCAGGCATCAGCACTCAGGATTTGACCAGCAGTGGAGTGAAATGATGGGTGCCCATGCTTCTACTGTGCTCCTGAGCAACCGTGGGGAGCAACCTTGGGTGCAAAGTAGAGCTGCCACAATCTGCACTTGGGGGATAAAAAAAAGAGCTGAGCCTCCTGCACAGCTGGCATCTGTCCAGAGCACTGTGCCAGAGTAGTGGCAGTGCCCCTCTCCCCTCTCTTTTAAGAGGGCAAATATCGGTCTCTGGACTAGGGCTGCTGGGTACATCCTGCTGGGAAATGAGCAGAGGAGGTGTTCATGCAGTCCTGCTTGGAAGTGGTGACTGAGAGCTGCAGAGGGACAGAGAGGCACTGAAACAGAGGATGCCCAAACTTAGGAGTTAAATATAAACAAGTGAAGGTGCAGGTGTGGGCTTTCTTTGTGTCAGTCTGCTCTGGAGTTCCCTCTCCTTACAGGCACATGCACTGTGTTACATTTATGTTTAAAAATCATCTTCTGATGAAGCAGTAACCTCATTCCCCTCTGATATTTCCAGATATGAGGGAGTTTTTTTCCTTAATCTTAAATGTATAACCTGAAACTGTGTACATTACATATCTTTTCTGTGACTAAAGTCCTCAAGGATACCAGTGTTATGTCTGCATTAGCAAGTAGCACTATGCAATAGGAGCAGATTTGTGGGGTGTAACAACTTGTGCTGAGGGCCCCCAAGTTCTAAGCCTTGAGAACTCACACTAGCCCTAGCCTGGTCCTGTGAAGCAAAGGCCCATTAACAACTGGACTGCCTCTATGAAGGCTCACTTCAAGGGGGCAGTAACAGCTCCAAATGAAAACAGTAATGCAGATGAAGTCCCACCTCCTGATCAGTGTTTTGATCTTCTTGTTTATATTGACAATATTTTCTGGATCACATGGTTCTCAGGAAATTTCAACAGGACCCTTTATCATGTGGCAGGGTATTAAATGAAAATAAAAGTTGTTGTTGGGTCAACCATTGAGAAAGTATTTTGAGACAGCCCTTTGTCTTGGCAGTTACCCCTGCCAGCTGTGGTAACTCTTGTATTTTAGCTAGTTCCTGTGTAATACTAGCTGTATAGCTGCTAATTATGCAATTCTCATCCCCACTCTCTCCCTTTTAACTACAAATGCCATGTGTAACACAAAATCCAGTGCTTTTCTCAATACCAAATAGATTAGATCTGCTGTGTTGCCCTTCTCTAGAAAATCATATCAAAGAAGGATGTCAAGTTTGTCAACTCCTGCCTTTAGTGAACCTGTGTTGCATTTTATCTTGCTCTCAACTTATGTCACTATTTTTTATTCAGCATTTCTCTTGTCAAAGTTCTTTAGATTTCTTTCCTGCAGCTTTATGTACTAGTAAGGTCAGGTGATTCAGCAGGGGATAGAGTTGCTCACTTCTTCCTCAGTCCTTAAACACAGATACGATACTGGACTTGGACTTGCTAATGGTGTATTGTGCTGCCTGAACTTAAGTATTATTTTAAATCCTCATGAAATAACTTGTTATTTCATGTCCTTTTTCTTTTTACAGTATTTGAGCAGACATTAGCTGGTGTTTTGACACGAATACATCTTTTTCTTTTTTTTGCTTTCCAGCCTTTGACATCAGGTTTGGCAACACGACTTTTATGAAAAGCCAAAGTTCAGCTTCTGAAAAATATCTAAATTATTTTCAGTTTCTGCTCCTCCTTCTTTACATACTGGCAGCTTTTTTTTTTCTCTGATTTCATATGGATGAAGAATCATTTACTATTTGTCTTCATTACTTTTCAAAGACTGTTTGACTCTGGTTGTTCTCACTTAATCCCTATTGTCAGCCATGAACATAGCTTTTTTCCCTATAAATACTTTCTTCTACTCATTGAAAGCTTTCTGTTTCTTTCTAGTACTCTTTAAAACACTGTTACTAATCCTGCTGTGCTCAAAGCCTTTCTCTATAATTCTTTTCTTGTGCAAGATACAAATTCGGTCTAATTTGTGTGCTTTTTGGGCTACAAATAGAGAAAGCTTAGGCTCTGTGTAATTTCTTACCTTTTCAGTGCAACTGACTTTGCAAACTGGTTCATCAACCATCTCAGTCTTTTGAAACCAGAAACCTTAGTTACAGATCAGTGAGGGAAGGGCGTTTGATCCTTTTTACCATTAAGTTTAGGTTTAATCAGCTTCCTATCACCCAAGCCACACTTATTTTCTAAAACAGTTTGTAAGTTAAAAAACCAAAGTATAAATAGCATCACCTGCTGTTCATTTTAGGGAATTCCTGGCTATCGAAGCTCTTCTGGAACTTTCTCTAATTAGTCTAGTTTATCAGCACAATAATTTTGTGTCTTTTAAGGAAAACTAGGATGTGCAGCAGGCCCTCAGAACCAACTTACTTTTTTTCTATCTATATCCTGAGTGGTTTTGTGACCTGAAATAGCTTGCTATTACTGGAGCAAATTTGCATAGATGCATCCACAGGCAATAAAAAGAAACAAAACAACTTGTTCCCCATTAAGAACAAATTACATTTAAAACTTTCATGTGTTTTAGAGGCCTGCAAAGTGGACCTAATAGGGGAAAAATGTGCAAACCTGTTGAAAAGCTGAAAATTATTTTCATTTCAGTTGTGATCTGATAAGGAAAACAAAAGTTAATTGGACTCTCTGATATCCATAAATCTATGGGTGCAGATGGGATACACAAGCGGGTGTTGAAGAAGCT
>NW_010338974.1:0-4485 GCF_000700745.2 Antrostomus carolinensis
CATGTCTCTGACAAAGATATTGAACAGCACCAGGCCCAATAGTGACCCTTGAGGGACACCACTTGTCACTTGTTTCCACTTGGACATTGAGCTGTTGACCACAACTCTTTGAGTGCGACCTTCCAGCCAGTTCCTTATTCACCGAGTGGTCCATCCATCAAACCCACGTTTCCAATTTAGAGACAAGGATGTCGTGTGGGACAGTGTCAAACGCCTTCCACAAGTCCAGATAGATGACATCAGTTGCTTTAGCCTTATCCACCAATGTTGCAGCCCTGTCATAAAAGGTCACCAGATTAGTCAGGCATGATTTGCCCTTAGTGAAGCCATGCTGGTTTTCACCAATCACCTTCTCACTTTCCATGTGCCTTAGCATAGTTTCTAGGAGTATCTGCTCCATGATCTTGCCTGGCACTGAGGTGAGACTGACTGGCCTGTAGTTCCCTGGGTCTTCGTTGTTACCCTTTTTAAAAATGGGGGTTATGTTCCCCTTTTTCCAGTCTGCAGGAACTTCACCAGACTGCCATGACTTCTCAAATATGATGGATAGTGGTCTTGCAACTTCATCTGCCAGTTCCCTCAGGACTTGCGGATGCATCACATCTGGTCCCATGGACTTGTGCACCTTCCAGTTCCTTAGGAGGTCCCAAACCTGATCTTCTCCTACAGTGGGCATAATTGTTACGGCAATTTTTCAAACACATTCTTTGCAGTTTCACAATACCCAACCAATCCACTTGTTTAGTCATTCTACCTGACCTTCCTGTTTCCTCCTGTGTACTAAACTCCAGTCCATGATTTACAAGCTGTATCATGCTGTATCACATTGGAAACTTTTAAATTGGCAAGTCTTCTAATTTCTTCAAAGACAAGTGCCAAATAAACCTTCTTTAAACCTGTGCACTTGCATTGTTTGAATCCCACACTTCACAGGGTAAATTTTTTCTTAACTAAGGCATTTCAGCTGATTCAGCTCCAACCAAAGAATGTAATTTGGATGCCATGGATAATGAATGACCAATACCCACATGGACTAGGATAAGGATAAGAGATCCAGACTCATTCTATCAATTTGACAAACAAGCAGTTTAAACCAGTTTTCTTAAACAGTTTTGTTTACTTTCTTTAGCATCTCATGGGGACAGTCATGTTGAAGAAGGTCCATTTCTAATATAGCACTTTGAATTAATCCATTTTAATATGTCTTAAAGAGATTAACCAGAAAAATTTCTAAGTTTTACTATCAGTCAGACTTCCTCTCCTCAAATTGTGACAAAAATCAGTCTAGCTATTGGAGGTTTGGTTACATCAAAGAGAATAACAAAAGGGTGAAATTAAGCATTACCAATTATTCTGGTTTTGTCAGTTGTGACCCATCTTAATGTGACCCTTTTGTTCTGAGAAAGAATTTGGGAATGAGGGTGGTATATCCTGAAATAAAATGTTTCTGATCTTGAAATCTGCTTCTTAATACCATATGGTAGAACTATGTTTTGTTGATTTCTTATACCTCATTACATTCTTTGAGTCCAAGAAAGTGGCTCTAAAAGATGCAAAATTCTAACTGGTGAAGGTATGTGTTTTGTTTGGCAATGTTGTACTGTACTTCCTCATGGATTAATCAATAATTTAATATTTGACTCAGGAAGGACAGTCAGAAGCTCCAGATCCAGAATACAGCCTTTACCCTGGCAGACTTTCTGCTTATGCCAGGAGTATGTTTTGGTTTTAACTGTCAAAAAATATTTCCATTAGGTTTGTCAGAATCTTGTATGAATTTTTGCATTATCCCACCGATACATACACACTTCTCATTCAGTGTGACAAAGTGTTATTCTTTCATACTGAAGCATCTGATTCCCTAGGAATAGCTACTTCCACACTCATTTTCCGAATGGATTAGCAGTTTACTCTCATCATTTTCATACTAGATGTATCTCTAATATTTATATATCAGAAGATATTAAAAAATAAAGTACTCACGGAATACTAGTAGTCACTTCATACAGTATCAAATTATTAGTAATAGTAAATTACTATGACTATTATGTTTACTGATTCCTGAAGTGGCCACTGATTCTAGCACTATCCATCCTTGCAGTGGTGCTACAGGTGCTTCAGCAGTGACCAAATGATTCTCGTGTATTTCTGTAAATAACCTTGCCTGCAGAGATTTTGGAATTACTGTTTGAAGACCCCAAAGCAAAAAATTATTCTCAAGAGATAGTTCTGATATAGGATGTAATGTTTCAACAGAACCTCTGACAAATGGCTGATGTGAAATAAAACACATTTCTTTGAGAGAGAAAGACTTTTTCTCCTTAGCCATTTACCATACTATAGAATTTAAAGTTAGAAATGAGGGATCCCAAAATACAATTTTTTTTTCTATACCTATTCTAAAAAACAAATACATAGATGATGATGATCATGAAAATAATATTAAGAAAATTCTTAGTGTAATATCTGCCACTAATAACTTCCTAACCTGCTCTGCAGAGCATGTGCATGCCTGAAAATCAGATCAGAATGGCAAAGGATTTGTGGTGCCTTGTCACCTCAAAAGTCTGACCTGGATAACTGTGAATTACCTAAAGTATATTGGTCCCAAGCATGTATCTGAATTAATGCCAGATTCAGGGTTCCCCATTTGCTACTTTCCATCTGACTTTCCTCTACTTCTTAGGAGCCTGTCTCAGTGGAGGAAGGAGGAGGAGCATAGAAGAAGTGTTAGTTTATTTGTGGTACTGTTTCTTAGTTGAAAAAGTTCTGGTGGTGATCAAGTGCTTTGAGCATTTAAAATTAAAGTCTCAAGCTACTGACTACAAAACTCAGGTCTATAGTCTGTAGGTTTGCTTCTCTGCATTCTGAAAATCTCTAAAAATCCTTATTTATTTCTAGAAATGGTAAAATTAAAAGTAACATAAATAGAAAATACAGTACACATGAAAGATCAGCAAAAATGTACTTAAAAAGGAACTTGAACACATAGCAGCTGAGTGATGTAGATGCCCAGTCCCAAGTTAAATCATACTGAGGTCTACTTTGAGTAAAAAGTAAGTGAAAGTATAACACCTATATGTGGCAGGGGAAAAAAAACAAAAGCAAAAACAAAAAAACAAAAAAACAAACAAACAAACAAAAAAAAAACAAAAAAACAAAAAAAAAGAAAGGAAAGGTTACAAAAATCATGTTAGCATTAAGAAGCAATTTAGGAAGGATACACAAAGAAGTATTGCTGTTTATACTTGTGCAATCAATAGTAGCACCACAAGCAAATGTAAACAGGATTATATATTCTATTCAGAACAATAGAACATAGAGTACAGGATTGCAGAAAAACTGACTCCCCTCTACTAATTCAATAGGGATTATTCAGCTCACCAGAGTAATGTATTCCAAGTAAAATAAACTCATGACATTGAAATTAAAATATTACTTAACATTTTATCACTTTGAAATAAAAAACATTTGAGAACAGATGTGAAATATTTTTTCTTTCATTTTCTCAAATAAATGTTGCATTAATTTTGTAGAAGGAGGTGTTGAATTTACAACCAGAAGAACAATACATGATGTATATATCACTTTTTAGAATACTATCTTTGGCTACAACAGGGCATTTCCAACTTCCTAGAAGCTGACAAAATCTGTGGCACATATGGGATAGAAGCCTACTATTAGAGATCTAAGGAATTTTGTTGTTTAAATCTTTATATAACTCTTTCTCTCTTGCCTGATTTAATCTGGTCTAAAACAGTATTGAAAGTTTTTCCCTGTCTCTGTCATCCTACGATTTCATTAATCTTTCCCTGCATAATTCTTAGTATGCTGTGCTAGGAACTATTTCTCCATCACCTAAATTGGAACAGATATTTTATTGTTGCTCATTCTTTCTATAGCACCTTTCTTTGAAAGGAAACACCACAGGAGTGGCCTTGCAATTTGCTCACAGTTACAAATAATCCTTCCACTGTTTGCGAAAAAAGTTATAGGGCAATGAAATTCAGATGCGTGTATCGATCTGTTCTTCCAAAAATATCCTTTCCCAGTATTTACTGAACAGAAGGCAATTTTCAGACAGTATTAATGTAATGCCAAGAAATTAGCTAAATGCTTGATCACTTTCCAGTGGTACAATAGCAGGATGTTTCTATTCCTCCTTGATATCTGTGAGGAATACTAAAACAATCCTGCAACCTCCATCCATCTTCTTTTAAGACACCATTGAATAACCAGAGTATGGCTACCTCCCTCAGTGATATATCAGGGTTATGAAACTCCTGAGAAATTTGTTTAAAATTTCCCTTTTTCCTACAGAGCAAAGCTACACAAGTTCCTTACAGAAGGTTTCTCCTTCCCAAAGAAAATTGATATATGACTTGGACTCAAGGAGAAAAAATTGATAGAATATTGCAAGAATCAAATTTTCAGTTAAAAAAAATCCCAGCCAACCAAACAACAAAAACAAAACACACACCCCCC
>NW_010338974.1:4524-18941 GCF_000700745.2 Antrostomus carolinensis
CCCAAACCAACAAACGCAACCAAAAAACCAATGCCTGGAGTCAATAGAAGGAATAACAGAAGGTCAGGCTGTACGTACACTGACAAGCCTGGATGAGGAAATACTACAGGGGAGGGGAATGGGAGTATTTCAACTTAATGTGCCAATCTTTAGCTTTGCAATTCCCATAGGGTGTATTCTGTCACCATTACTCATGTCAAGTAATATATTATCCTATGAGGTATACCCACTGACTTAAATTTCATTTGATTTCAACCTACCTAGTCATAGATAGGATATTCTTCAGCATCAGAAAGTGCAACAGAGAAAAGTTCTTGGGTCTGCTTGAGATATCTGTAGTTCCTCAACCCATGACAGATAGATACAAAATATATAGTTGTATTTTTGATTCACTGATTTCAGTGCTATTTTTGGAATATATTTCTCAGCCTAAATAAATCTGTCTTTTGGAGATTAATGGAACATTAAAGCTTAAACTGTGAAGAGTGTGCTTATGCTGGAGATCCCTCATATATACTACCAGAAAAAAAAAAAAGGTAATTACCTAGAAAAGAAGGGACGATGCACCGAGGTCCCATTCCAGTGATTCTGAACATAGCATTGTCTGAAAAGGACTGGAGAATATCTGACCTATTCATAGAACTGGAGTCTAGAATTTGTATACATTTTTAAAATATGGCTTAATAGTTTTCGTGAGAATTTTACTGAAGTGTTCTTGTTGGGGTTTTTTTTCCACTTTTTAAAAGTTGAAAGATGTCAATGAGCTTTAGTCATCTATTGCTTTTCCCAGCAGAATTATCATTCGTCAACCAGCATTAGCAGTGTCATATAAGGTTGGATGATGGTCATGTGGGGAAGAAAACCTGCCCCATGAGAAAGAAAGTTGCAGAGGCAATATCCAGACATCAGAAGTTCCACTACAGGGCAACTGAATTAAACTGTAAAGAAAACCAAATCTTTGGAAGAGATATCCTTATGGGAACTGATGTCAAGAAGTCACTGTTCTTGCAGCCATGTAGTCAAATAGGCTTATCACAGCAGGTAAAGCTCTTCCAAAGACATATGAGTTTTCATAATTCTTCTCTTTTCCCCTTGGAAGAAGATGAGTTATTCTTGAAATTGCCTTGGTTTAAAAAAAAATAAAAAAATAAAAAAAAAATCTGTCCAAGATTGTTTCAGAGTTTAGAGAGCACTTTCTTAAATGCATCTCACATATTAGTGAGGCACATATGGAGCTGCTTTACTGCTACAACTTCATATTTTTGAATTAGCATAAAGGGTTGGAATTATTCAAAGATGGAAGTTAGCATTAGTGCTGGAGCCTAATTAAGCTTACCTAAGCAGTTATACTCTCATCTTGTTTCTAGCATGAGAGAAACAGGATGCTTTGTGGTGTAATTAAGAACAGTATGCCACTACACAATGTTGGCAAAGCTGTTTTCCATTGTAAGAACTGCACAATGTCCTCTACTGCACAGCATTCATTGCTAGATGGGAAAGGAGATTCATGTTGTGAATAGTGTAAGTGGTTTTGCATCAATACCATCAATCATAGAATAATAGAATGGCTCGGACTGGAAGGGACCTTACACATTATCTAGTTCCAATCCCCCTGCCATGGACAGGGACACCTTCTACTAGACCAGGTTGCTCAAAGCCTCACCCAAGCTGGCCTTGAACACTTCCAGGGAGGGAGCATCCACAACTTCTTTGGGCAACCTGTTCCAGCATCTCAACACCCTCACAATAAAGAATTTCTTCCTAATATCTAATCTAAATCTACCCTCTTTCAGTCTAAAACAGTTACTCCTTGTCCTGTGACTACATTCCCTTGTAAAAAGTCCTCCAGCTTTCTTGTAGGCTTTCTTCAGGTACGAGAAGGTTGTTATAAGGTGTCCTTGGAGCTTTCTCTTCTCCAAGCTGAACCACCCCAACTCTTTCAGCCTGTGCTCATAGAAGAGGTACTCCAGCCCTCTGGTCATCTTCATGGTCCTCCTCTGGACTTGCTCCAACAGGTCCATGTCCAGGTCCAATCAGGCAATAATTTTATGTATTATCAGTATACATTTTTAATAATACTGGGAAATCTGTCTTCCAATAAAGGATAATCTGGATAATAATACAGCTGGAAAAATGATCCAGATCCCACCGTTGGTCTGCATACTAACCTGCATGCCTTTATTCGGGTGTTTTCATTTTCCCTAAACTAACATGTCTTTATTTATTCATTCATTACAATTTTAGTTTTACATTATTGCCAGTCCTGATATTAAGAAATCAGATTTGAATGGAATATTTTTTTTCTTTTTCTGAATTTTTGATTATTCTTGGATGACATTTCCAAGATGTTCTCCATCGCTATGAAAGCTAGAAACATGCACATTTTAAAATGAAAGGTGAGTCTCTTGTTATCACTAGTGTCCAGCAGCTGGTGCTTCAAGTACAGCATTAAATACTGCAAGACTTAAGATAAAGCAGCAAGAGCTGGCAGGAATGGGTTTATTTGAGAATTTGGTTTATTGGTATAGAATAATGTTCAACATTGGCTTAAAAGAAAGGTTCAGTGTGGAATAGGATTTGGTTTCTGTGAGTGTTTTCTAAAGCCACTCTAAAGAGCTTGACAATGTCTGTTTCTGAATGATTTTTTTGTTGTTGTTAAAGCAAAAAGTCTACATACAATGGAAAAACTGACTCTTAAAAATGCTGTCAAAGGTGTACAGTCAGCATTCTAGCACATTAGAAAGAAAAATATTTCATTTCTGTTTAGCTTTATTATCACAGACATTTATTAGCTATGCGCCACAACAGAAAGTGAAAGTAGTTGGAAAAGACTATTTTATTTTCATTTTTTAAGCATGAGGAGTAAGAGGGTAGTTTTGTGTATCTATGGGCACTACAAATTGTGAATTATGGGGGGAAGGGCAGAATCATTCTGCCAGTTCTACAAGGTAACACTTTGCACTTAACAGAAGGCCAAAACATAGAGTAGGAGAGTAGTTTCAGTTACGGTACACTGAAAGATACATTTCCTAGCAAAATAACCTCAGGCATAAGAAGAAGAAAAAAACCTCCTTCCTTGGGCCATGTTCTAACCCTCCTTACATTATGTTTACTGGTGATTGTCTGGGGATTGCCTAGGAATTTGTACTAAAATTAACTTGCTTGCTAATTTCTGCTGTTCTGTTTGCCTGTGCTCGTAAGGGATGCCATTTCACCGGACGAGGTTGGGAAAACAGAATGGTTAATCTTACCTCCAATTGCACCACTTAAAAGGTCAAAATTGTCAGTGAAGTTTAACACTGACGTTGGTTTTTAAGCTATATGCATCCCTGTTCCCACCAATTCCTTTTTTCCTTTGACCTCGCCTCAAATGTTTTTCACAAAAATTCTTTACCAAGTGTCAAAGATAAGCTTAAATGGGTAACACCTGACTGCTACAAGATGGTTCTAGGTATGTTCAATATGGTTTTTTTGTCTGCATGTATCCATTCAGCAAAATACTTAGGTTTAGATCTAACCTTAAAGATGTATATAGTCTCTGAGAAATAAAGAATTATTTGCCTGCTTAGCCATGCTCTTGAGCATTTTTCTGAACCAGGCCCTAAAAAGAATTTGAAAAAAAGCAAAGCTAGATCCAATGTTCTTCATTTTGTACCTTCAATTTTGTACCTACAATCATCCACAAAGTGAAAATTGTAGGGACATTCAAGAGCAGTTTAAAGTTCTAGATGGCTGGGTCAAGCACAATTTCGTTTGTTATTTTTGTTTTGTTACTGTCAGGATTCAGTCATGGAGATCCATTAGGGCCAAGAATCCTTTCTTAAAGTTTGACCTTTAGTTAGAAGAAAATATCTTAATCATAATGGAAAATCTCAACTGACTGCTGCTTAGAAATTAGTGATTTTTCCTGTTATCAGACAGTGTATGTCACATATAATTATCAGAAATACTATGCTGACTTTAAAATACTTATTATCTGGAATTTGGAAGAGCTCGATTTGCAATTGCTCTTGTCAAATATTTTGACCAACTCCCTTTTATCAACAGGGGTGACTTGTCCCATACTGGTCTATGAAATCTACAGATACTACCACCTTCCAGTCCAGATTGGAAAAGATAACTTTGAAGATTGCTTGTTCAAAGTATTTCTCTCTCTTTTCCTCTTTTATTTTTTTTTCTTCTCTTTCTTTTGCACACAAACGAACACTGTCAACCTTTCATATGTTCATCTAGGAAAACTCACCAATTTTTATTTTTCTTTAAACCTATCTAGCTTGCTGACCACATTTTTATTAAACACAAACTATTCCACATAACTCTCACTAGGAGCAAAATAGTCCATAGTATAACTGCTCCATAATGGAATAATTTTAAATCATTACTTATTCCAGGTCTAAAGCAACTGTACATTATTTTTATCTGTTTCTGGTATCCTTGATACAGGCATGGTACTTAAGCTCGTACACCACAGGATTTCAACTGGGATAGTTTACCTATAAGATATCTCTTCCTCTTAAATTTAAGGCTATTTCACTTATGAGGTGAAGCTGTTTTTTCCCCAAAGTCAGGTGGATTATACAATGTCAGAAAGGAGAGCAAATAACAAACCAGTGATTTTGCCAGTATGTCAATGATAAAATAAAACAAAAAACAAAAAAGGAAAGGGTTTTGTTCTAGATAAAAAACTTTCTTTCATAATAAATTTACTGTTCTGAATTTCAAAATATTGTGGAAGCATTAAGAATCTCAAAATAAATACTTAAACTAAGTAAACTTGTAGGCATATATGTATGTTGTAAATTTCTGGAGTGAGACACTTCCATTTCTTCTTCAAAGTCTAATGCTAAATGTAGAAGGAAGCCATTAATGTCCTATCATTTATAAATGATAACTGCTTCTACATAATGCTTCAAAGCCATTTTTAAGCCATTTAAGCTTTTTCAATTTGCACTAAATATCTACCAAGAGATTATATTTTAGAATTTAGAGCAATATTTAAACTGCTATAATATACTTAATTTTAAATAAATTTTAGTATAAAAATATAATTTCTCAAAATATACGGCACATTATTTCCCTCCTCTGATCATCCAGAGAGCAAATAGAAGCTGTAAAGTTGAGTTCTTTGAGTTGTTCCTGAGCTATTACCTTCCATGTTACCCAGAATATGGATGGCCACAGAGGCTGCAACACTGGCTATGGCACGCTGAAAACTGTCCTTGCTTTTAAACACAAAAAACCAATTATTTGAGAATTATTATTACAGAGCATTTATTTTTCAGGTATTTTAAAAGAGAAAGGAGCAAAATATTTTATTTTATTGAAGAAACAATAGAGATTATGATCTAGGAAAAAAAGTCTGCTAAGGTCACCTGCCCTTCCTAAAGTAGTGCGTGGCTAGAGGGAGAAGGTGTTTTTAAAGGTATGGGTGCTTCTTGAAAACTTTGTATGACAATCCTAACAGAGAAGTGTGCAATATACCGTCAGAACTGAATCCCGCTACAGGCACCATTCCAGTCATCTCTCAGCTATCCCTATTCCTTTTGTGCATCTTTTTTCACTACATGTATTTTTCAGTGTGAGAACTGACAGACCTCACTCTGAGTTAGAAACTGCCTCATAGAGGTTACTCTACCTTTCTCAGATAAAATAGAAAGATAGATCTTTCCATGCTAATTGTTAATACTCTTAAGCTTTTTAAGCTCTTTTAAACAGCAACAGTAAGTTTGCATGTTTGCATAGTGCCTCTGGCAACTACTGTATTATACTGGATAAAAATGTGGAGAGAGGACTTCTGCTGAAAAACACTGTCCTCACCATGCTGCCTGCTCTGGATTTTTTTCAGTATTTATCATAATAAAACAACCTTAGTGTGGGCACTGTGTCAGAAGTCAAAGGGATAATGATGATATGCCTATGAACGAGGAGTATTTTGCTGAGAGCCAAGCTGCTTTCCAAGTTGGTACTAAGTGAATCTCAAGTAGAAATTCTCATACAATTTTTATGACCGAGGGGGAGCACTATCCCAGTAACTCTTGACTTTATCATTACAATTTTAAATTCAGTTGTTGCCTATTTTAATAAACTAAACAGTTTCCATGGAAATATAAAAGTTGAAATGTTGGCCCATTTGAAACAAGCAGATGGTGAATGAAAGGGGAAGGATGGAAGGAGAGGCACTCATGGAATTTCTCCATTTTTTTACCAGCTCACCAAGAAAATAGCTAAAGTCAGCTTCAGCACTGCAGCCAACTTTTGGATGAGTTGGCTAGAAGGACATACACATTAATACTATTCTGCTGGCTTGTCTTGTATGTATAATAAATAATATGTTATATTTTCATCTAAACATTCTAAAACCTTTAAAAATAAGTCATAAGAAGCATATACAGAAACATAGGATGTTTTCTCACAGTCACATTGTACTTGCAGATAGACACATGACAATATCTCGCAATGTATTATTCATATATTGAAAGTGACCTCTATTCAAGGAGGTCTCAATTTCCTGAAATGATTAGCTATTTTAGAATCATAGAGTATCTCAAGTTGGAAGGGACCCATAAGAATCATCAAGTCCAACTCCCTGTTCCTCACAAGACTACCTACAACTAAACCATATGACTATGAGTGTCATTCAGATACTCCTTGAACTCTGAGAGTCTTGGTGCCACGACCACTTCCCTGGTCAGCCTGTTCCAGTGATCGACAACCCTCTCCATAAAGAACCTTTTCCTAATGTCCAATCTGAACTTCCTCTGATGCAGCTTCATTCCATTTCCTCGTGTCTTATCACTGGTCACTAGAGAGAGGAGATCAGCATCCCCACTCCACTGCCCTCCTTGAGGAACTTGTAGACCACAATGAGGTTACCCCTCAGTCTTCTCCAAGCTGAACAAACCAGGTCACCTCAACCACACCTCGTAAGTCTTGCCCCCAAAGCCTTTTACCATTTTGGTCATCCTCCTCTGGACACACTCTAATAGTTTGATGTCCTTCTTATATTGAGGTGCCCAGAACTGCACACACTACTCAAGGTGGGGCTGCACCAGTGCAGTGCGAAGTGGGACAATCATCTCCCTCACCCAGCTAGTTATACTGTGCTTGATGCACCTCAGGACATGGTTGGCCCTTTTGGCCAGGGCACACTGTTGGCTCGTATTTAACTTGCCATCAGCTCAGATCCTCAGATCTCTTTCTGTAGGGCTGCTCTCCAGCTTCTGGTCCTCCTATTTGTATGTATAAACAGGACTTCCCCGTCACAGGTGGACAATCCTGCACTTCCTCTTGTTGAATTTCATATGGTTGGTGATTGTTTAGTTCTCTAGTCTATTCTGATGTCTCTATAAAGCCTGTCTACCCTCAAGGGGGTCCACAGCTCCTCCTAGGTTAGTATTACCAGCAAACTTATTTAATGTGCATTCAAATCTTGCATCCAGATCATTTATAAAAACATTAAAGAGCACTGGCCGTAAAATTGAGCCCTGATATTTTGATTAATATCTTGGTTGATCTTTCATCTATGTTTATATATATTTACAACTCAAACAAAATTGGAAAATTCAAATTATATTTTGCCTTTTCCACAACTGGACAAACTTACAATCATTTCTGCTATGAATACTTCTGCATGCTTAGAAAGTAGTGTTATGCCACCTTTGAAGAAATTGAGTGACACGTCAATCAATGTGAGCAAAGGTGTACAAGCATGGTGCTCACAGAATCATAGAATCATTAAGGTTGGAAAAGATCTCTAAGATCAAGTCTAATTGTCAACCCAACACCACCATGCCCACTAAATCATGTCCCTAAGTGCCACATCTACCCGTCTTTTAAATACCTCCAGGGATGGTGACTCAACAACTTCCCTAGACAGCCCGTTCCAGTGCTGGATAACCCTTTCAGTGAAGAAATTTTTCCTGATGTCCAGTCTAAACCTCCCTTGGTGCAACTTGAGGCCATTTCCTCTTGTCCTATCACTTGTTATTTGGGAGAAGAGACAAACACACACTTCACTACAACCTCCTTTCAGGTAGCTGTAGACAGTGATAAGCCTCCCATCATCCTCCTCTTCTCTAGGCTAAACAATCCCAGTTCGCTCAGCAGCTCCTCATAAGTCTTGTTCTCCAGGCCCTTCACCAGCTGCGTTGCCCTTCTCTGGACACACTCCAGTGCCTCAATGTCCTTCTTGTAGCGAGGGGCCCAAAACTGGACACCATATTTGAGGTGTGACCTCATCAGTGCCAAGTACAGGGGTACAATCACTTCCCTGGTCCTGCTGGCCACACCGTTTCTGATACAGGCCAGGGTGCTGTTGGCCTTCTTGGCTGCCAGAGCACACTGCTGGCTCATGTTCAGCTAGCTGTCAACCAACACTCCCAGGTCCTTTTCTGTCGGGCAGCTTTCCAGCCACTCCTCCCCAGGCCTGTAGCATTGCATGGGGTTGGTTGTGATTCAAGTGCAGGACCCAGCACTTGATCTTGTTAAACTTCATGCAACTGACCTCAGCACATCAATCCAGCCTGTCCAGATCCTTCTGCAGAGCCTTCCTACCCTCAAGCAGACCAACACGCCCACCCAGCTTGGTGTCATCTGCAAACTTACTGAAGGTGCACTCAATCCCCTTATCCAGATCATTGATAAAGATATTAAACAAGACTGGCCCCAAAACTGAGCCCGGGGGAACACTGCTGGTGACCAGCCACCAACTGAATTTAACTGCATTTAACTTATGATTCAGGATGCAGCCTACATTTTTGCCAGAAATCACACTTGCAGTGGGGCTGCCAGAACATCCCATTGCTGTCTCTCCTTCCCTCTGAGCCACAATCCTCCTCCCGTACTGGAAAGGGAGTATTCAGTATCCTAGTAGCACAAATTGATTTAACAATGTCTTTACTCCAGCTTCTTCACTGGTAACTTGATTTCTGTACTCAGTGAAAATGACCACAAGGGTTCATGAATGTGCTGAGCAAATTAATTTTAAAATCTAAATGAAGTCTTGATACTTTTATCATTATTTAGCATTTATTAACATTTCTACAGGTTTGATAGCAAGACTAAATTTCTGAGAAGAGCCATTATAAACTCAAGCAAGACATATTAGCTCAAGTGTCGGGTAGTGAGAGGAGATGTAGCTAGAACAAATATAGTAAGTGGTAAGTAACAAAAGATGTTATTAATGTGTCTAGATCTGACGCAGGAATGTAGAAGAAGAACTAAAGCACTGAGGTAGGGTCAAGGCCACCATGCTTTCACAAGAATCTGGGAAAAGCAGTGTGTTCAAAAGATTCCCCAAAACAAATCTTTCTGATTTTGTTCCCTCATCGTATTTGCTTTTTGCTGCCTGTGACTCTCAGTTGCCTGAATGGTTTTGCAATATCTAACACATTAAGGTGTTGCCTTCAAGTTTTATTAATGTTTTCCAATCGTTTTCTAGTATCCTGATGAATTAGCCTGTCAAAAACACTTTTAAACAGATAGTTTAACAGTTGAGCATTGAACATCTGTTCAAATTTTTTTGTGGATAAATACTGAATTGGATAGCCACAAAAATATAATTTATTACTGCTGGTAGATGCTTTACTGCAGTAAATAATTGCTATCTGGAAAATTAATTTATTTTTTATTATTAAAAATTGACAGAGAATAATATAAAATGTATAGACTTCTTAATCCTGTAGAAACATTGGCATGAAGAGATGGAATAAGTATCTTAGTTTTGCTTATTTTCTCTCACTTGCCATTTTTGAGTGAGATTTTGGGGGATATCCATCTTACACCAATATTTTTTGAACCAACATTTTGACAATATTTCTTCCTTGGATAGATATGGGATTTGGTGCATAAATTAATTCCATTCTTTACAGAATTAGTCTTTTTTAGGTACATAAACTGAATCATTTAATATATTCCTAATTTAGATAAGTTGTGTATACATCTGAACTCTAGTTTTCTACAGATTGGTTAACTCAGCTTTTGTAACATCTCAAGGTAGAAATCACAAATTCTACATTTGAAAATGGTTTACATCTGTACAACAGAAAGTCCAGCATCCTGAATAGCAGCTTCAGATTAACATTAGATATTGTGAAATCTCTTTCAAAATACACGCTAAGCAGTAAAGCTGGGAACATTTCTATATAACAGTTTATTTAGGGCTACTAATCTAAATACAAATGCTGTGCTTCAAAAGCTCAGTTCAGTTAGAAAAATATTCTCTCTAAAGAATTTGAAAATTAAAATGTCTGCATGTTGAAACATATCTTAATTTAAAATGCTTAAAAATAAGTAGCAATCATATTTTTCTGTATGATACAATTATGGAATAACAAGGAGGAATATTTTTGAAGTATATTTAACAAGTAGCTTGTTTCAGCCTGGATATTAGCTTGATTTACCATCTGCAGAATTACCAATAACATGATGCATTTATTACCCGTAAAAGCTATTAGCAGGTCATTTTGTTCAGTTCATCATATGTGTCTTGAGACACAATCTGGCGTCTAACAGATTTTCATACATTGATGTCACAGAGAATCAGACTGTTCTTTAATTGATTGTTTCTTGCTAGACTACTTTGATTAAAACAGGTTGTGCTATTTGCTTTTAGTTCTGCATTTCTCTACTTTAAATTCATGCCCAGGAAAGGCAGAAATTATTCTCATTTCCTTGGATTTGTCTAATTCAATGTGTATGTGATAATGCTTGTAATCAAGCTGTTTAAAAACCACTCCAGTTATTCTAAACCCATTACTCCCTTCCCAATTAATACAATCTACACAATGTTTTAAAAGCTATTCATCTTTCCAGGCCAAGTTGTTAGAGGATTGTTAGATCTTAAGCCTTGGAGACATGAGTGCATACAGAGGAATGGCATCTGAAGAAAGCGTTTTTTCCTTTAATTTACTGAGGGCAGGCTCATAAGCTGGGCTCTAGCAGCAGGAAAAGAGGTAACCGTTCTATATAACAGGAAACAGCAGAATATCTGTGGACTTTTTGCTTGATGCTTCATTTGAAAGTATGGTGTCATCTGGCCCTCAAAGGACAGTTCTAAGCTCTATGGGGAATAGAACACCAATTATGTATTTTATACTTTTGTTTCTTCAAGAATCAGCAATTTGAAATATGACTAGATGTGGCAAGGACATAAAAATAAAAAAAGAAAAGAAAATTAAAAAAAGAGCTATTTTTAAGTTTAGTAGGTGCAGAATTCTACCCAAAATATGATTAACAAAATTCAAGATATTATTTGAACTGTGGCAGAGGCATTTTTGTTTCTTTCTCTTGTTCATTTGGTGCTAAGACTCTCAGCTGATTTAAACTAGTATAATTACCTAGCAATTAATAGACTTATGTCATTTTATATTGTCTAAGGATTTAATTTTTTAATATTAAGCTCTACTAACTATTTTTGCTAATGATATATAAAAAGTTAATTCCATTCAAAACCACAATTCATAGCCAAGGTAATGCATAAAACTTATGCATCTTCCTTTTGCCCTAAGATGCAGTTTATCCTACAGGACTTTTTTCATGCTGCACCACTTTTGTTGTCTATAATTCTTACACATGTTGGTATCCGATATCAATTGCCTACAAATACATATGGTATACCTAGATGCAGTAGGGTGGATCATCTGTAAAACTAAACTCCTGAACACTGTTATTTTTCATTCTTGCTTACATGGTTTATAGGTTCTTTTGAATATGATGAATATAGAAAAATATGGAAAAAATATACAGAAGTTAAACATGATTTCTTGGACATCTTTTTATTGCTGAAATTATTGACTGTAATGTGAAGTAGGATTTTCTATGTTCTTTAGTACATGCTACATATAAAAATCTGACGCCAGAGACAGATGCTGCACTATTTATAACTGTGTGACAGAAAACACCTAAAGAGAGAAGAAATGAGAGAGAGAGGAGGGAGGGGTGAAACTCATATCCTGATGAGCTGAACTTTCCCCCATCACAGATACAAGGTCAGTACTCTTTCACTATTCTAAGTAAAGCTGTAGTAACACTAGAACTCTGTATGTCTTTTTTTATCATGATTGTATGAACATAGAGGTACTGCAAAAGCCTCGTGCTACCTGTGCTACCTGATCCTTTTGCACTTTCAGAATTACTGCATGCCAATGTAAACAGAAGACACCATGGTTGGTAACAGGCTACATTTAAGTTTAGAAGTATCTTAGAATCTAATTAAAAAGAATGGAAATTAACCACGTGTGATGGAAAAAATAAACTCGGAAAACACAGACATCTATCAAGGTCCTTAAATTATCTTACTTTCTCTTCTGAGTGTGACACTGAAAAATTGTATCTAAGATAACAGAGTCACAGAATGGTTTGGATTGGAAGGAACCTTTGAAGTCTAGTCCAACCCTCCTGCAGTAAGCAGGGACATCTTCAACTAGATCAGGATGTGGTGTATCTGTCCCACCAGCCTAAACTCGTCCAAGCTGTGATGTACGTCAGCTTTCCCCAAGTCATTATATGAGCTGAAATTGAACTTGCATGAACCTGCTTTGAACTAGGAAGTTGGTGCAATGACACATGCGAATGCTTAACCGGATGTGGATTCTTCATAAAACCATTTCAAGTGTTGATTTCCCAACATCTTAGTTGGATTTCAAATAGAAGGTAGGTGCATGCTGTGGTTTAACATACCTATCCTAGAAATGACAGCAGAGTCTAGGGTTCATTTTTTTCAGGGGTCCTTGGCTCCCACTAGTTATATGATGGAAATATTGAGAAAAGATACCCTTCAAACTTATAGCTGTTGCCAGAGAAGCACACAGATCTCACCAATGGTTAGTTGCCTGTAAGCAAAAAAAAGAAGGTCTTCCAAGTATACTCCATTCCATATCAACCTTAAATAAAAAAAACCTACACAACTCACATTTTCAATGCAGGCACATAACATTAATGCTTTTTAGAAAGGCTTGGAGAATGCCATTGGAATGAGCCAGGGAGACTGGGCACCAGAGATTTGTACCAACAGGACAGGGAGCAACAGTGAAGGAACAAATAAGCAGGGAAAAGAGTGAAAGTGACAAATGGCATAAGATCCTTTGGGGAAGGAGAAGAAGGAGAAACACTTTCAAATGCAGGATGAGAGCGTAACAAAGAAAGAATGCAAAAAGGTCAGAGGGATGTATGGATAGGACCCAAAGTGAAAGCACTGTATACAAAAGGAGGGGGATGAAGTAGACAAGCAGTCAGCATGGGGCAGAGAAAACACAGTCAAAACTGTCATTGCTTCTCCAAATGTTGAAGATCCCTACTTTGACAAATTCCTAACTTCTTTCTTTCCAGAAGTTCCCATAGAGTAGTCAGCCAAGGAAAGCAAGAGCTACCACCTAGGTCATCAGTGGTTGCTGGTCTCTATTTCCAGAATGATGACTTGCTTTAATGAAGGATGACTATTCTGATTATCTTTACAGTCTGCAAGGTGGGCCTCTTGGAGGGAAATATTCTTTTATAGCCTGAAGCTTTTTACACCACTGAGCTCTGAATTCTGCAAATACCTACATCTTCTGTCACATATGGGGATGTACCTCATATTTCTCTAATCTAGAATTGTACTTGTACAAGAGATGGTATATAAAGTCCACATGATGCCCCGTTCATGGGAAAAAAAAAAAAAAAACTCTTTAAAATTCATTAAGAGGTGGCATGATGTTCCTGCACTCTTTCTTCCCTTCTCTCCTTCTCTGCCCCCTCCTCCCCCCCATTTTTCTTCTGCTTTTCTTGCATCTGGTTAACAATGTAATTTTTCTCCCTGTGAATGGTTCTGAATAAGAATGGTAAAGGCAACCCTCTACACTGCACAGCAAAGAAAAAAAAATCAATTTATTATCCATGCATATAGTCATACACTTTTGTCCTTTATTTCATTTAAATGTCCATATAAATCTCCAAAAGGTGAAAACACTACTCCTGTATTACTCCACTGTTAAAAAATAAGAACAGTTAAATAAGTAAGATCTTATATTTGTAGGGTGTCTATTTGTAGCCTATCAAAAGACCAAAAATATTTACAGTCTCTAGAAGGTTAGAAAATAACTTCACTAATTAATGACATGCAACTATCTCCGGTGAAGACCTTGTCAGTCATTCCAAGTGGACATAGATCATGTCAGCTCATTTTGTGGGTGGTCATGGGGAATATTATGAGCAAGAAATCTTCCTGAAACTACAGAGAAAACACGGATACACAGATTGCAATCACAAAAGTACAGAAAATTGCAAGGACACATAAAAGCAACACCACATCTCTTGCAAAACATGCTATGAGCCTTCAGCAACCACAAAATGCTGGACCTCACTCTTGCTTCTGAGCTAAAACGTGAACCTTGGGAACAGACTTGCTGAGATTTTAACTCGACACATACTCAGAGGAAAGA